>NC_090648.1:360872425-361037425 GCF_040937935.1 Hyperolius riggenbachi | reverse complement strand
AAAGCCCAGGGGTCAGCTAAATGGGAGAAATGAAATTAAAAACACCTCACCTTCTACTAGCTACTAACTGAACTATGAGCACCGCTCATTTAAATGCTTAACTGTGCTCGAGATGGGTGTGGTTATGCACGCTCACAGGGGAAAATAATATAAGCCAAGGGATGAGCAGCACAAACCGATTTTTATGCAATACTATGCAAAGCATGCACGCAGCACTGGAGAACCCCAATCTCCATAAGAAATATATAAATACAGAGGGTGCTGCAGCACACAACAGGAAAATAGTGACAGGGGCTCTTGGTTACGCTTTAACGCGTTAAAGCGTAACCAAGAGCCCCTGTCACTATTTTCCTGTTGTGTGCTGCAGCACCCTCTGTATTTATATATTTCTTATGGAGATTGGGGTTCTCCAGTGCTGCGTGCATGCTTTGCATAGTATTGCATAAAAATCGGTTTGTGCTGCTCATCCCTTGGCTTATATTATTTTCCCCTGTGAGCGTGCATAACCACACCCATCTCTAGCACAGTTAAGCATTTAAATGAGCGGTGCTCATAGTTCAGTTAGTAGCTAGTAGAAGGTGAGGTGTTTTTAATTTCATTTCTCCCATTTAGCTGACCCCTGGGCTTTTGGCATGGTTCCCACTAGAACGCTGATAAAAACGAGCATTTTTGCCTGGTTAGAGTAGGACTCACCAGATCGGGGACACTTTGGCGCAGTTGGTGAGCTTAAACGCGTTAAAGCGTAACCAAGAGCCCCTGTCACTATTTTCCTGTTGTGTGCTGCAGCACCCTCTGTATTTATATATTTCTTATGGAGATTGGGGTTCTCCAGTGCTGCGTGCATGCTTTGCATAGTATTGCATAAAAATCGGTTTGTGCTGCTCATCCCTTGGCTTATATTATTTTCCCCTGTGAGCGTGCATAACCACACCCATCTCTAGCACAGTTAAGCATTTAAATGAGCGGTGCTCATAGTTCAGTTAGTAGCTAGTAGAAGGTGAGGTGTTTTTAATTTCATTTCTCCCATTTAGCTGACCCCTGGGCTTTTGGCATGGTTCCCACTAGAACGCTGATAAAAACGAGCATTTTTGCCTGGTTAGAGTAGGACTCACCAGATCGGGGACACTTTGGCGCAGTTGGTGAGCTTAAACGCGTTAAAGCGTAACCAAGAGCCCCTGTCACTATTTTCCTGTTGTGTGCTGCAGCACCCTCTGTATTTATATATTTCTTATGGAGATTGGGGTTCTCCAGTGCTGCGTGCATGCTTTGCATAGTATTGCATAAAAATCGGTTTGTGCTGCTCATCCCTTGGCTTATATTATTTTCCCCTGTGAGCGTGCATAACCACACCCATCTCTAGCACAGTTAAGCATTTAAATGAGCGGTGCTCATAGTTCAGTTAGTAGCTAGTAGAAGGTGAGGTGTTTTTAATTTCATTTCTCCCATTTAGCTGACCCCTGGGCTTTTGGCATGGTTCCCACTAGAACGCTGATAAAAACGAGCATTTTTGCCTGGTTAGAGTAGGACTCACCAGATCGGGGACACTTTGGCGCAGTTGGTGAGCTTAAACGCGTTAAAGCGTAACCAAGAGCCCCTGTCACTATTTTCCTGTTGTGTGCTGCAGCACCCTCTGTATTTATATATTTCTTATGGAGATTGGGGTTCTCCAGTGCTGCGTGCATGCTTTGCATAGTATTGCATAAAAATCGGTTTGTGCTGCTCATCCCTTGGCTTATATTATTTTCCCCTGTGAGCGTGCATAACCACACCCATCTCTAGCACAGTTAAGCATTTAAATGAGCGGTGCTCATAGTTCAGTTAGTAGCTAGTAGAAGGTGAGGTGTTTTTAATTTCATTTCTCCCATTTAGCTGACCCCTGGGCTTTTGGCATGGTTCCCACTAGAACGCTGATAAAAACGAGCATTTTTGCCTGGTTAGAGTAGGACTCACCAGATCGGGGACACTTTGGCGCAGTTGGTGAGCTTAAACGCGTTAAAGCGTAACCAAGAGCCCCTGTCACTATTTTCCTGTTGTGTGCTGCAGCACCCTCTGTATTTATATATTTCTTATGGAGATTGGGGTTCTCCAGTGCTGCGTGCATGCTTTGCATAGTATTGCATAAAAATCGGTTTGTGCTGCTCATCCCTTGGCTTATATTATTTTCCCCTGTGAGCGTGCATAACCACACCCATCTCTAGCACAGTTAAGCATTTAAATGAGCGGTGCTCATAGTTCAGTTAGTAGCTAGTAGAAGGTGAGGTGTTTTTAATTTCATTTCTCCCATTTAGCTGACCCCTGGGCTTTTGGCATGGTTCCCACTAGAACGCTGATAAAAACGAGCATTTTTGCCTGGTTAGAGTAGGACTCACCAGATCGGGGACACTTTGGCGCAGTTGGTGAGCTTAAACGCGTTAAAGCGTAACCAAGAGCCCCTGTCACTATTTTCCTGTTGTGTGCTGCAGCACCCTCTGTATTTATATATTTCTTATGGAGATTGGGGTTCTCCAGTGCTGCGTGCATGCTTTGCATAGTATTGCATAAAAATCGGTTTGTGCTGCTCATCCCTTGGCTTATATTATTTTCCCCTGTGAGCGTGCATAACCACACCCATCTCTAGCACAGTTAAGCATTTAAATGAGCGGTGCTCATAGTTCAGTTAGTAGCTAGTAGAAGGTGAGGTGTTTTTAATTTCATTTCTCCCATTTAGCTGACCCCTGGGCTTTTGGCATGGTTCCCACTAGAACGCTGATAAAAACGAGCATTTTTGCCTGGTTAGAGTAGGACTCACCAGATCGGGGACACTTTGGCGCAGTTGGTGAGCTTAAACGCGTTAAAGCGTAACCAAGAGCCCCTGTCACTATTTTCCTGTTGTGTGCTGCAGCACCCTCTGTATTTATATATTTCTTATGGAGATTGGGGTTCTCCAGTGCTGCGTGCATGCTTTGCATAGTATTGCATAAAAATCGGTTTGTGCTGCTCATCCCTTGGCTTATATTATTTTCCCCTGTGAGCGTGCATAACCACACCCATCTCTAGCACAGTTAAGCATTTAAATGAGCGGTGCTCATAGTTCAGTTAGTAGCTAGTAGAAGGTGAGGTGTTTTTAATTTCATTTCTCCCATTTAGCTGACCCCTGGGCTTTTGGCATGGTTCCCACTAGAACGCTGATAAAAACGAGCATTTTTGCCTGGTTAGAGTAGGACTCACCAGATCGGGGACACTTTGGCGCAGTTGGTGAGCTTAAACGCGTTAAAGCGTAACCAAGAGCCCCTGTCACTATTTTCCTGTTGTGTGCTGCAGCACCCTCTGTATTTATATATTTCTTATGGAGATTGGGGTTCTCCAGTGCTGCGTGCATGCTTTGCATAGTATTGCATAAAAATCGGTTTGTGCTGCTCATCCCTTGGCTTATATTATTTTCCCCTGTGAGCGTGCATAACCACACCCATCTCTAGCACAGTTAAGCATTTAAATGAGCGGTGCTCATAGTTCAGTTAGTAGCTAGTAGAAGGTGAGGTGTTTTTAATTTCATTTCTCCCATTTAGCTGACCCCTGGGCTTTTGGCATGGTTCCCACTAGAACGCTGATAAAAACGAGCATTTTTGCCTGGTTAGAGTAGGACTCACCAGATCGGGGACACTTTGGCGCAGTTGGTGAGCTTAAACGCGTTAAAGCGTAACCAAGAGCCCCTGTCACTATTTTCCTGTTGTGTGCTGCAGCACCCTCTGTATTTATATATTTCTTATGGAGATTGGGGTTCTCCAGTGCTGCGTGCATGCTTTGCATAGTATTGCATAAAAATCGGTTTGTGCTGCTCATCCCTTGGCTTATATTATTTTCCCCTGTGAGCGTGCATAACCACACCCATCTCTAGCACAGTTAAGCATTTAAATGAGCGGTGCTCATAGTTCAGTTAGTAGCTAGTAGAAGGTGAGGTGTTTTTAATTTCATTTCTCCCATTTAGCTGACCCCTGGGCTTTTGGCATGGTTCCCACTAGAACGCTGATAAAAACGAGCATTTTTGCCTGGTTAGAGTAGGACTCACCAGATCGGGGACACTTTGGCGCAGTTGGTGAGCTTAAACGCGTTAAAGCGTAACCAAGAGCCCCTGTCACTATTTTCCTGTTGTGTGCTGCAGCACCCTCTGTATTTATATATTTCTTATGGAGATTGGGGTTCTCCAGTGCTGCGTGCATGCTTTGCATAGTATTGCATAAAAATCGGTTTGTGCTGCTCATCCCTTGGCTTATATTATTTTCCCCTGTGAGCGTGCATAACCACACCCATCTCTAGCACAGTTAAGCATTTAAATGAGCGGTGCTCATAGTTCAGTTAGTAGCTAGTAGAAGGTGAGGTGTTTTTAATTTCATTTCTCCCATTTAGCTGACCCCTGGGCTTTTGGCATGGTTCCCACTAGAACGCTGATAAAAACGAGCATTTTTGCCTGGTTAGAGTAGGACTCACCAGATCGGGGACACTTTGGCGCAGTTGGTGAGCTTAAACGCGTTAAAGCGTAACCAAGAGCCCCTGTCACTATTTTCCTGTTGTGTGCTGCAGCACCCTCTGTATTTATATATTTCTTATGGAGATTGGGGTTCTCCAGTGCTGCGTGCATGCTTTGCATAGTATTGCATAAAAATCGGTTTGTGCTGCTCATCCCTTGGCTTATATTATTTTCCCCTGTGAGCGTGCATAACCACACCCATCTCTAGCACAGTTAAGCATTTAAATGAGCGGTGCTCATAGTTCAGTTAGTAGCTAGTAGAAGGTGAGGTGTTTTTAATTTCATTTCTCCCATTTAGCTGACCCCTGGGCTTTTGGCATGGTTCCCACTAGAACGCTGATAAAAACGAGCATTTTTGCCTGGTTAGAGTAGGACTCACCAGATCGGGGACACTTTGGCGCAGTTGGTGAGCTTAAACGCGTTAAAGCGTAACCAAGAGCCCCTGTCACTATTTTCCTGTTGTGTGCTGCAGCACCCTCTGTATTTATATATTTCTTATGGAGATTGGGGTTCTCCAGTGCTGCGTGCATGCTTTGCATAGTATTGCATAAAAATCGGTTTGTGCTGCTCATCCCTTGGCTTATATTATTTTCCCCTGTGAGCGTGCATAACCACACCCATCTCTAGCACAGTTAAGCATTTAAATGAGCGGTGCTCATAGTTCAGTTAGTAGCTAGTAGAAGGTGAGGTGTTTTTAATTTCATTTCTCCCATTTAGCTGACCCCTGGGCTTTTGGCATGGTTCCCACTAGAACGCTGATAAAAACGAGCATTTTTGCCTGGTTAGAGTAGGACTCACCAGATCGGGGACACTTTGGCGCAGTTGGTGAGCTTAAACGCGTTAAAGCGTAACCAAGAGCCCCTGTCACTATTTTCCTGTTGTGTGCTGCAGCACCCTCTGTATTTATATATTTCTTATGGAGATTGGGGTTCTCCAGTGCTGCGTGCATGCTTTGCATAGTATTGCATAAAAATCGGTTTGTGCTGCTCATCCCTTGGCTTATATTATTTTCCCCTGTGAGCGTGCATAACCACACCCATCTCTAGCACAGTTAAGCATTTAAATGAGCGGTGCTCATAGTTCAGTTAGTAGCTAGTAGAAGGTGAGGTGTTTTTAATTTCATTTCTCCCATTTAGCTGACCCCTGGGCTTTTGGCATGGTTCCCACTAGAACGCTGATAAAAACGAGCATTTTTGCCTGGTTAGAGTAGGACTCACCAGATCGGGGACACTTTGGCGCAGTTGGTGAGCTTAAACGCGTTAAAGCGTAACCAAGAGCCCCTGTCACTATTTTCCTGTTGTGTGCTGCAGCACCCTCTGTATTTATATATTTCTTATGGAGATTGGGGTTCTCCAGTGCTGCGTGCATGCTTTGCATAGTATTGCATAAAAATCGGTTTGTGCTGCTCATCCCTTGGCTTATATTATTTTCCCCTGTGAGCGTGCATAACCACACCCATCTCTAGCACAGTTAAGCATTTAAATGAGCGGTGCTCATAGTTCAGTTAGTAGCTAGTAGAAGGTGAGGTGTTTTTAATTTCATTTCTCCCATTTAGCTGACCCCTGGGCTTTTGGCATGGTTCCCACTAGAACGCTGATAAAAACGAGCATTTTTGCCTGGTTAGAGTAGGACTCACCAGATCGGGGACACTTTGGCGCAGTTGGTGAGCTTAAACGCGTTAAAGCGTAACCAAGAGCCCCTGTCACTATTTTCCTGTTGTGTGCTGCAGCACCCTCTGTATTTATATATTTCTTATGGAGATTGGGGTTCTCCAGTGCTGCGTGCATGCTTTGCATAGTATTGCATAAAAATCGGTTTGTGCTGCTCATCCCTTGGCTTATATTATTTTCCCCTGTGAGCGTGCATAACCACACCCATCTCTAGCACAGTTAAGCATTTAAATGAGCGGTGCTCATAGTTCAGTTAGTAGCTAGTAGAAGGTGAGGTGTTTTTAATTTCATTTCTCCCATTTAGCTGACCCCTGGGCTTTTGGCATGGTTCCCACTAGAACGCTGATAAAAACGAGCATTTTTGCCTGGTTAGAGTAGGACTCACCAGATCGGGGACACTTTGGCGCAGTTGGTGAGCTTAAACGCGTTAAAGCGTAACCAAGAGCCCCTGTCACTATTTTCCTGTTGTGTGCTGCAGCACCCTCTGTATTTATATATATATATATATATATATATATATATATATATATATATATATATATATATATATATATATATATAGCCATTTTTTAGAAAAAGTAAAATTGACATAAAATTTTCCTTATTGACAGATCACTATTACTACAACAGGAAACAAGTGTCTAAAATCCTGTCTGTTGTCTGCTTCTCATCGCAGCTAAAAATCAGATGACACGACTCACTGTGTAACAGTGAACTCTAGTTCTGCTGGCAGCCAGTGGCGGCTCCAGCTTCAGATTTTTTGGGGTGGGCACAAAAGGAGCATAGTAGCTGGCAGGTGGGGCTCACAGGTGGGGGCGGAGCTTCACGGTGGGAGGGGTTACAACCTTTTTTTTTAGAAGAGGCAGAGACGTAGCTGAGCAACAAAGTGCCTATTGCAAACACAAATTGCGATTGCGCCCTCCCCCTCCCCCACACCCACACACATGGTCAGGGCCCCCTTCCCCTGTAAAAACAGCATCCTTTCTCACGTTCATTGTTGTCTGATTAAGGAACAGCTTATAGTGTACACACTGGGCATAGCAGAGATCAGTACACACTGTAGCTGGTTTACGATCAGTGCAGGCACAGAGTAACAGCTTATACTGTACATACTGGAGGCAGCAGAGATCAGCGCACAATGCAGCTAGTTTACTATCAGTACATGAACAGAGTAACAACTTATACTGTACATACTGGAGGCAGCAAAGATCAGCGCACGCTGCAGCTAGTTTACTATCAGTACAGGCACAGAGTAACAGCTTATACTGTACATACTGGGGGTAGCAGAGATCAGCACACACTGCAGCTAGTTTACTATCAGTACAGTACAGGCACATGGGAGCCCACTTCTGAGATGAAATTAACCACACTTTGCTATTGAAGGGGAGGATGAGGGTTTATTGTCCAAGTTATATGGGGAAAATGAGGGGTGCAACACCGGATACAAGGGAGGGACCCCATAAAGGGGGAAACGTCCATATAAGTATATATAATATATATCATTTGTGTACTTGCATGTCACAAAGACACACATATATTTACACACAGACACACAACATACATTTATACTATGCACAGTCAGATACTTCACACACACAGCACACAGATACAAGCAGCCATTTATACACAGATCCATACACATGCATACACATACATACAGCATACACATACATAAAGCATACACATACAAGCAGCAATTTGCACACAGATCTGTACACATGCACACACATACATACATACCAGCACCCATTTACACACAGATCCGTACAAATGCGCACAGACATACAAGTTGCCATTTACACACAGATCCGTACACATGTACACAGATACAAGCAACCATTTACACACAGGTCCGTACACACACGCACACACACACACGCAAGCAGCCATTTACACACACACACACACACACACACACACGCAAGCAGCCATTTACACACACACACACACGCAAGCAGCCATTTACACACACACACACACACACACACACACACACTGTACACACACACTGTACACACACACACACACACACACACACACACACACACACAAAATATGCATACATAAAAGAAGCACCTCCATCTCACTGCACTCTGTCAAGCTGCTGTCTCCCATGCACGCGTTTCTGTGTGCCTCTCTCCTCTTCTCCCAGCGTCCTCATTTTCCCGAGGGAGGGGGGAGCTGGACATGCTCACATTCCTCTCATCTGTGTTATCAGCTGAGCAGTGCGCTGAGGCTGAACCTGTAATTCTGAGCAGGAAGAAAATGTATGGCTCCAGCCTGATCTAGGAGTATATTTATTTTCAGAAGTAGCAGCTTGCTGCAGCTCCCCCTGGCCCCCTCCCCGCTGGTGAAAGTGGTGCGTCCCCTGCACCCAACGCACGCAAGTGGCCACTGCTGACAGGAAGACAGGACAGCGGGCAGCGCTAATTAGCTAAAACCAGATCACTCGCTTTCAGGAGATAAAGATCTTTCTGCATAGACGAGTAGTCTGGTTGCCGGGCAACGATGTCAACAAATGACGTTCTCACTGATCGGCTGCCCTGCTTCTGCCCGATTCATTGCTGCAGGGGTCCTCTCTGTAAAACTACAATAAATAACTGCCGTGGAGCTCAGCGAGAGAACAGCTGTTATTCTAACAACTGTAACAGCCATTCCTCACAGCAATGGGCTACACCACTGACAACTAGGTAGGCAGCAGTTATGTTTGGGATTTTATAGTAAAAAAAAAACCCTCACAAATGGATTAGCCTCCCAGCCGTCATCCGTCACTGGTTACTTACACATGTTATTTTGATGAAACCATTCATTTTTTTAAAAAACTTTTAACACTATTTGAGAAGGATTTTTAATAGTTTATAAATAATCCACTTTTTATTTTTTTCCTCATTCGCGGAAGAACCCCTTTAAACAGAAGAAAATATGCCTTCTGGAGTGGCAAAGTCAGAGTCCAGACCTCACCCAGACTGAGATGCTGTGGCATGACCTCAAGGGAAGCGACTTACACCAGACATCCAAAGAATATTGCTCTTGCTACTGTAAATTTGCATAAAACTGGCATCAACAAGAATTATTTGCATCTCACGGGCCAACCCTTGCAGCCAGATTTACAGCTTCTTGTGTTTCGAGTGCCTATTTCTGCAGGTGACGCTGCCAACGACTAAAGACTGGTACACACCTTTATTTTGATTGGCCAATTTTACCATCTCCATGTAGTATGAGAGTCAGCAGATTTTGAATACTATCAACAGATTAGGTAGATAAACTTTCATACTACTGTACGTGGAAGTGGTAAAATTGGTCAGTGATTGGCCAATGAAAATTTAAGGTGTGCAATAGGCTTACCTTTTGGAGGCATCTGCATCAAGATTAACAACTTAACAAGATGAATTAATATCCTGTAGCCTAAATCAGATTTTCTTCAAGTTTTCTTGGTAAAAGTCCACTCATCCGCTATAACATAGTACAGAACAAAATGTGAAAGCTACTTACAAGGGGTCATTAAGATGTAGTTAGCTTAAAGACTTCTTTGGACTTCAGGTACAAACACAAGACGGTAGTCCCCTTCACAAACCTAACCTGTGCAAACTCACTGCTTTACTGACCTCCAAGACTGGCAAGTCAGAGAGAGCCTTTAGGAGGTCAGCCATCCATTGCCACTAATGGGTCTCATATCACTTCCTTCACTGCAGTCTGAGTATGTCCCACCAATTTTATACATCAATCACTGGTCTCCAGCATGGAAGCATACTTAGAAAATGCAAGCAAGCAAAGCACTGATTCTTAAAATCGGATTCAATTGGCAAGAAATTGGTGCAGTAGGCAGCCTGGTCGATTGATTGATCAATTTCCGGCTGAAATTGGTCAAATAGCTCATGCATCAAATAGCTCATTGGTCAATAGCTCAGTCGCTGTACATAGAAAATCTAGGTTGATTGGCGGCAGGTTCGAGCATGGCAGATTGACAGCCCATAGCATTGTACTGGATTAAAGCTGCAGTGCTATAGATGTTCAATATATTTCATTCTAAAATCTATTGAAAATCTGTTCCTAGTGTGTCTTCCAGTCATCCGATGCTCCCCCATCTCTTGGGTAATATCGTCATCTCTCACGTGACAACAGATGGCGATCTCCCCATAGAGATAGTGCCGCCCAGAGTTCAGGAGGAAAAATTGCAGAGCTGGATCCTGGGGAGGCGAGTTCTATGCAGGGGCTGCTGCAGAATCTCTCTGGGTATGTTTACTTTGGGGGGATTTTAGCATTCAGAAAGAATCATACCACCCGGGAGGCTAATGTTGTGTTTCTTAATTCTGGGTGGTGTTCTTCTGCCTCATTGTCTTCCAGATCTACTAGTTTATGCATATTTGACCTCTCCAACCGCTCCTTTACAACATTTTTCAATGGCTCCTCATCCACTCCTACACCCCTCTCAGTTGGTGTTCCTCAAGGTTCCGTCCTAGGACCCCTACTGTTCTCACTCTATACTGCCTCAATTGGCAAAATCATCTCCTCCATGGGCTTCAATTACCACCTGTATGCCGACGACACCCAGATATATCTCCACACCCCAGACCTCTCCTCCTCTACCATGGACAAAGTCTCTGCCTGCCTCACATCCATTTCCTCCTGGATGGCTGCCAGGTACCTGAAGCTTAATTTGGACAAGACTGAGCTTCTAATATTCCCACCCCGCACAGCTGCACCCCTCCCAGATCTGCACGTCACTATTGAAAATACTATAATCCACCCTACCTCCCAAGCCCGCTGTCTAGGCGTTACTCTGGACTCTGAACTTTCCTTTACCGCCCACATCCAAGGTATTGCCAGATCCTGCAACTTCCACCTCCGCAACATCTCCAAGATCCGCTCCTACCTGTCCCCTGACACCACTAAACTCCTTATCCACGCCCTTGTCATCTCCCGCCTAGACTACTGCAATTCTCTTTTATCTGGCCTCCCCTCTAACCGTACTGACCCACTTAAATTGGTAATGAATGCGGCAGCCAGACTGATACATTCTTCTCACCGCAGCGCCTCTACAACTCCGCTCTGTAAAGCACTACACTGGCTCCCCATCAGCTTTAGGATCAATTTCAAAATCCTGTGCTTTGCCTACAAATCAGTGCACAAGACCTGCCCAACCTACATCTCTGATCTGGTCCACAGGCACATACCAGCCCGCCCCCTCCGATCCTCCAATGACCTGCGCCTAGTCGCACCACGCATAACTCAGTCACACGCACGATTGCAGGACTTCACCAGGGCCGCCCCTACTCTCTGGAAATCTCTCCCACCAGCCGTCAGACTCGCCCCCACCTTTAATTCCTTCAAACAAGCTCTCAAGACTCACCTCTTCACGCTCGCATACCCCCCTACACCAGCACCATAATATGTTCTGTTAGACCCCCTCTCAAAAGACGCACCTATTGTCTCCACCCCACCCTTTAGATTGTAAGCCTCCGGCAGGGCCCTCCTCCCTAACGTATCCAGCTTGATTATGCAATCTTACTCGCAACCACCCCTCTTGTAGACTCGAACAGTCTCTATTTTGACCTATGATACTGTATTGTTATCAAATCATTTGCATGATCTTGTTTTGTTGTGAGTTTCCGTATGTTCTACCTGTATGTTAACCCATTTATCTATTGTGCAGCGCTGCGTAAGATGTTGGCGCTTTATAAATACAATAAATAATAATAATAATCCAAGAACCATCTTGCAGACTGAAGATTAGCTATCAATCTTCTACTAGATTATAGTACCCAGTGACATTGAGAGTGGCACGGAGTATAGGGTTATTCTGAGAATCCCAAACAATGCTAAATGTGGATCCAGCTGAGGGTTATCTCTCATGCTGGTGTTCCAAAACCACCACATATGCAATAGATCACTGCCGGCACTGTTACATGTCCAGCTCCTGCTGTTACGTGCTCTAATAATACCACCCAGCTATAATCTTATATTGTAATATTTGTAACTGTATGTTCTTATTAAATTGGTGAAAAACTGTGGGCCATTTTGTACTGGCTAGGAAGGGGACCTTGATCCCTTTCCCATTACGGGGGGGGGGGGGGGGGGGGGAGGGATGTCAAACATAATAGGGAGAATTTTGATATTTCTTATGGCGAAAATTGTGTTTCAAAGATGGCCTGTATCTATTATCAATAAATTACATTTCTTTGGATCTAGTACAGAAGGGTTAGTGCGAATGGGATTGAGTCCCACTTTTCCTTTTTATCACCTCAAAATGTCACTGTATAATGTACTAATGAGACCTATAATAGACTGTATGCTGTTGTTCTATTAAATGGACATTTGAGAATATCTTAAATATGGTCATCTGTGGATTCTACTAGATAGTTCCCTTCCTGGGCTTGGAGGGGCTGACCTAGGAGCATGTTACTTCTCTCACTGGGTGCTATTCAAATCTTATTTTCCAGACAAGTAGCCACCATGCAAACAACAAACACTAAGGGTGGCCATACATGATAAATTTTTCATTTTTTTTCGATTAGAGAATTTAGTTTGATTATTCTGTTAGATCGAATATAAAGATTTTTCCAGCACGTCCGATTTGATTTTTCTCGAAAAAACAGGATAATCGCTCGAATTTCTTGATCGAAAAAAAACATTTTCTACTTTCACTCAATTCGATCAATTAGATTGAATAAACGGGATAATCGAACGTTTTTATTGTACCATGTATGGCCACCATAACTCAATTACATTTTGCAGAATAAAACCTCTTTTCCATGGGAGGCTGAACTGCACTTTTCTTTGCTGAATTTACATGCAGACAAATGGCAGCATTTGCAAACACCAGGTGTCACATTTGACACATGGCTGTGTTACTTGGCGGCCTAAATCAGTCTCTTGTGGTGTCTAAGGGTTGCAACCTCTGTGCTCTGATGCCACTTTACGGGGAGACCGTCTGTCCACTGCCCGTGATGAGCGCTATCAAGTGCCCAACCGGTGAAAGGGAGCAGCTGACTGGCATTCATTGCTTTCAACTGATTGTGGAAAAGAGGCTTAAAGGTAGCCATATATCAGGCAACTTGGTGGCCGATCAACCATCCGGTGCTTCCAAGTGCATGCTCTACTGGCAATGCGACCAATTTCAGGCTGACGTGTGCGTGGCAGTAATGGCCAGTGATATTGGGACGAGCGACAAAACATGACAAAACCTCTGGCACGGTCCCTCCTAATGTTTAATGTTTCCCCTGGTGCCCAGTGCAAGTTATACATTACCTGTCCGTGGCCGCCACTAGTCCTTTGCTGGCTCCAGGCGCACTCCTTGCTCCATACTTGGCTACGTGGTTGCCTAATAAGGGCTCGTATAAGGACTCCAGATGTCACACACGCGCCCACATTACTAGGCGTCCACGTGGAGCATGTGTATGGAGAACAGAGGAAGCCCGGAGCCAATGAACGACAAGCAACAGCCACAGACAGGTAATGTATAGCTTGCACTGGGCACCACGGAGACATTAAACATTAGGGGGATAGCGTCGGTGAGGCAAGGCGGGTGGATACAGCGTCACAAGGCCGATTCCTGATCAATTTCAGCATGAAATTAATCGGGAATCAGCCTGCGGTGTATGGGCAGCCAACAGATCTCTTTCTAATCAGATTCCATTAGAAAGAGATTTGTCTCTTGGCAGAATCTTCCCATCACCGCTAGATGTATGGCTACCTTATATGTAGAACATTTGCAATAAGTCTGGGCCACATTTACATGATTGCTTGAGTAGTCCATTGTTCTTCAATTCAGTAGAAACTCAGTAAGTCAGGTCTTATTTATCATTTAACACCAGAAACCATAAGCTTGAAAGAGGATTAGAATTCATACTATTACATTACTTTGTATACATGTGTGATTACATTTTCTATTTTCCTGCTGATTACATTATACAGAAAGTTATTTTATGGAAAAAATATTCCTAAGAGTGTTGTGGTAATAGTTTAAGATTAATGAGACTGCGCAATGACACAAATACTACAGTGGGAGAGATAGCTCGAAGTGTTCCTTTTCATCATATTCCCACTTGGCTCGCAGACAAAACGTTTAAAGATCTGGAATTTAAATGGTAAGATAAAAAGACAGTGAATAGACATGTCCACAGATTTCATTTCAAGCTGCTGTCAAAACTTCACTTTAGTTTAGGAATATATTTGGAGCTAATTTGGATCACATGCTGAATTTTTTCCATTTTCAAGAGCGGCACATTCTTAGCGTGAAGAAACTGAACTCTTATTATGGTAACAGAATCTATGTTTCACTTTCTCAAAGTTTCTTGCAGATCTCAGAAAGCTGGATTATTATCTCAGTAGCACCTCCTGGCCATCACATTTCAAATGTAAAAGATTTAAAGAGACACTGAAGCGAAAAAAAAATTATAATAATTTTATGTGTAGAACATTTAAAAAATAAAACATTAGGACTCGAGCAGAAACATAAGTCTAATATTGTTTGCAGAACAGGAAGTGTTAAGAAACACCCATTGTTATTCAAAAGAGCCATTGAGCTCCACGACTTTCAAAGTTGCAAAGAGCACTGTTTTCTGCAGCTAGTTATCTCAACTGGCAGTCATTGTAGCTTCTTTTTCTTTACAGAGGACCTTCAGATGCAGAAGTGAAGTCATTGGTCACTTCCAACATGTGAAGCGGGCCTTGCAGATGCTGTGCGCCCTCTCCTCTCTTCAGTCAACGCTGTTCTGAGCTCTGTTATACTTACATTGGGGGACACCTCTCAATACCTTTACAGTTGGGGGGGGGGGTAACTTAAACTAGAGGTAAACCCTTTACTACCTATGATGGAGGGTGTTACACCTATTGCTACCTATGCTGTGGGCGATTTTATACTGGAGGTATACCTCATACTACCTATGGCTACATATACCGGGGGTGCACCTCTCAATACCTATAT
Source organism: Hyperolius riggenbachi (assembly GCF_040937935.1). Lineage (NCBI taxonomy): Eukaryota > Metazoa > Chordata > Amphibia > Anura > Hyperoliidae > Hyperolius > Hyperolius riggenbachi. Next base: position 361,022,325 of record NC_090648.1, on the reverse strand, counting down.
ACATATGCTGGGGGAAGGGGGACTCATACAGGAGGTACACCTCTTACAAACTATGCTGGAGTGGGCTACTTATACTGGAGGGACACCTCATTACTTATACTGAAGGTGCAACCTAAACTGGGGGCTACCTATATTAGGGGTTACCTCTGGGTACTTATACCGGTAGCCTAAATCTGGCGACATATGCTGGATTATGCTTTTATGAGAGAAGGGGGGATTTCATTGTTTGCAATAGGCATTGCATTAACAAAATAGGTCACAGCAGGAAGTATTAGGATGTTTCATTTCCAGCCTGATTACATTCTGCATGCAAGTCGAACAATAACACTAATCTCTAGTAATCATGGGCAGGTTGCCTCTGCTTCCTTTATTTGCATCCACCTTCCATGTGAAGTTGTCCACCCCTATTCTGCAGAGTTGGCACCTGATGAAATTTGAGCAGTAATGACATGGAAAAATCTCGGATTACATAGAAGATGAAGCTGCGGCTAGGAAATCTGAGCCAGCAGCTAACCCTTGATCAGACAGCACAGAGCTGGATCATCCCCAAGGCATCTTAGGCAGATGCTTAGGGCCAGGTGGATGTCCAGGGGCCTGTGTGATACATTTTCTGCACAAGATTCCCTCTCTTAGGTTACCAAAGAAGCCAAGAGGCCAGCAGAGGGGAGGCAAACCTGCTACCTCGCCAAGGGCCCCATTTCATGTTAATCCTTCTCTGAACCAGCCTAGCAGATGGTGTGCATGTTCTGGTGCAACGCCTCAGTGGTGAAACCTGCCCTAACAACTCACAGAGAGCAAAATACAAACACAAGTAGAAAATATCAATGCGGTACTGAGAATAATGGCTTGTATAGAAATGTAACCACTTCATTCTATCAGGACAACTACATCAGTCGCTCGACTGCGCGTACACACGTCCAATTTGTCATTAAAAGAACAAGTCGGACAACAAGCTGGGCGGAAAATCAGGACGTGTGTACGTACCTTTAGCTGTACTACACATACAATTCATTATATCAAGTTTATTTTCACTTCAGATTCCCTTTAAATGTTGTGATAACAGTGACTAATAGGCAAATAAAATGGGAGGGTTTTATTTATAGTAGCATTGATTATTTTAAAACTATAGGGGATGGAATTGGAGAAACCGTGCATTTTTTCATTTATTTCTTGTCCTTCCCTATAAAGTGCATAGAAAATAAAGTAATTACAGAAAACAGTATCATCCACAAAAAGCCTAATTTGTGGCAAAAAAAACAAACAAAAAAAAGATATTGATCATTCAGATGTGAGAAGCAGTGATAAAGTTATGGCCAAATAAATGGAGGCGTGTCGATAGGTGAAAATGGCTCTTGGCGGTAAGGGTAAAATGGCCTGTGGGCTGAAGTGGTTAAAGCAAGTGGTTTAAAGCGTAGAACGGGGCCAATCCATATAAACAGGAAGTGACTTATTGACCCAATTCTAATGTATACAAATGTCATTAAATTTGTATGCGGTCACAATTATCACCAGTATTGAGCAGTAGCAGAAACCTTTTCTAAAATTCTTTCAATGCATTTACGTTGTTCTGAATGTAACGTTATCTCTATGAATGTAGAGTCATTCTTTACATCAATTACAAAAGTAAACTACATAAGGCAAAGTTATATAGAAGTGTGCAATTGGAAAACCTGTTAAAAAATAGAAGCTGGAAATTTGGGCAGCACCATTGCCTGCAATGTTAATTGTGGCTGTAGCACATCCATAGATTTAGCTGTGTTAGATGGGTCCTGCTCTTGTCCAACTCTGGCGATACCGACAAACTCCAGTGATGCACATGAACCAACAGTATAATGCTAAGCAATTGTTTTGGATCCAGAGACCCAGTAATAAAGATAAAATTAACGATTTACCTAGTAGCAGTATGTTCTAACAGATAGGTCAAAGCATCTGAACTCACAGTTATGGCAATAATGGAATACCAACAGTTGCTTGCAAAGAAATGCAATAGTGAATGACACCTCCAAAGTCTGTGAAAAGTGTATGGCCCAAAGAAGCACCAGAAATTCCAAAAATTACAGTAAATCATTAAGTGCACTTTAAAATGACAAATGTAAAAACAGTCTGTTATAATTAAACTCAGATAAACATTTAAGCCAATTTCCCTAAACATCGGCCAATGTTAATCTAAGTAGTCGGCCGGCAGTTGGAGCTCATATATAAAACAGTATTTGTAATCCACAAGGAGCTTCACTCAGGAGAGCAGCAGGAGGAAGATGACAAGCTGGATTATTTGATATACTGGTATATGAATGATACTCTTCTGATAGGCCTAGACAACCAAGAGCAGATTGTTAGGCCATGTCTCTACTCCTAGCTAGAACTACTTTGCATAAAACTCTGGGAGGCCTGAAAGTCACAATCCAATTGGAATCACTCACTCAAAGCTGGCTCTGTGAACCTACAGGGCTGCAATCAGGGTTGTAATCGCGGTGGGCCCCACCCCAAATGCTGCAAGCTGTGTGCTCACACAGGCACCAGGATCATGCCATGGCTAACAGTGTAGCTCTGCTGCAGGCACACTTTGTTGAATGGAAGTGGAGAAGAATTTCAGCCCTGGCCAGCAGTTACTGCATGAGAAATGCTGCTGACACGGGGAAAGCGTGGGTAGACCAGGATCTTAGATTGCAAGAAGACTTAAGGGAAGCAGAACGTGAGAAGTCACATGACTCAGCTCCCAGCTGATCCCTGAAGACTGGGCAGCGCGCATATTTTCAATTGTAAAGCCAGGGAGAGCTGGCCCGAGTGAGAGGGCTGTGACACTTCTCCCCCACCTTGACTAATTAGCCCTGTGAAGGGGGGTGGCAGCAATAGCAGAAATGTCTCGGCTTCCTCCCCCGTCAAGCTGGAGAGCATCAGCAATAGGCAAGGAGGAGGAGAGGTACATTGTGGGGAAGCAGCATGTGCTGTACCGAAGCGGACTGTCCCCAGCAGCAGGGAGGGGCACACAACAAGGAGACACTCGGCCAGGTCTGTGATGTCTTTGCTGTGTGATGGAAAGCCACATTAATGAAATGGGGCCACATGGATGGGCAGAGCATTAATAGGGTATGATTAATTATTTATTCTATAATTAGGTTATATGGCTACTGGTTCCTTTAAGGTATAGTTATATGTTTACATATTCATAGATTTCCACTGCTGGTTTGCTGCTGTGTCTCTTTGTATTGCAGCTGCTGTGGTGAAGAAATAAAAAGAAAAAAAAAAAAAGAGAAGATGATGTGAGAGAAAAGTGGCTACCTGGACTGTCTACTCTGCCCTTAACTGTGATTGGCTGCATGCCAAATGTGCGGGAAGACAACTGGCCAATTGGGATAAGGGCTGCCTGGTCTATAAATAAACTTGTCAGCTGGGCTGTCCCTCACTTGCCTGATGAGCAGCCTGAAGATTGTTTCTCTGAGCAGCCTGAGGATTGTCTTCTGTAATGGATCGTTTGGTGGATTTATGGCGCTGGCTGGCTCTGAAGGTGGCCCGGAGCAAGGGATGGGCTCAAATTCGAATTCGGGTGAATCCGGATAGTTGCTATCTGGATTTCACCCAGTTACCTATGCGGAGTGGGCGGGGGGGGGGTCAAGCTTACCTATCTGACGTCTTCTTCGGTACGTCCCTCGGCACCTCCCACGCTGCGGTCACGTGATTACAAACACTTCCTCCTTCCGGGTTGAAGGAAGAAGTGTTTGTACTCACGTGACGCGCGTGGACCGCATCGTGGGAGGCGCAGAGGGACGGACCGAAGATGACGTCAGATAGGTAAGCTTGACCCCCCCCCCAACCCCCCGCGCACCCTGCACAGGTAACTGGTTGAGATACGGATAGCAACTATCCAGATTCACCCGAATTCAAATTTGAGTCCATCCCTGCCCGGAGCTAACCCAGGGCTGTTTGTCAAGAGCTGCTGCCCTGCACTCTGAAGCTGCGATGCCTGGGATGACCTCCGGGACTTCTGGCCGTCATCTATCATCTTCCCCTTCTGGTGATGCGGTTAGGGATGCTCATTCGGATTCCGCAGAAATGCAATTTCCGAAACTCCGATCGGAATTTGCATTTCCGCATTGGAATGCGGAAATCGGTAATGCAAGTGTGTTAGGCGGATTTCCGCCAGAAATCGTGGGCATTTCCGCCGGAAATCTCGGAAATTCTGCCCGACTTTAACCACTTGAGGACCTAGGGCTTTACCCCCCTTAAGGACCGGCCACTTTTTTTCCATTCAGACCACTGCAGCTTTCACGGTTTATTGCTCGCTCATACAACCTACCACCTAAATGAATTTTGGCTCCTTTTCTTGTCACTAATAAAGCTTTCGTTTGGTGCTATTTGATTGCTCCTGCGATTTTTACTTTTTATTATATTCATCAAAAAAGACATGAATTTTGGCAAAAAAATGATTTTTTTTAACTTTCTGTGCTGACATTTTTCAAATAAAGTAAAATTTCTGTATACATGCAGCGCGAAAAATGTGGACAAACATGTTTTTGATTAAAAAAAAAACATTCAGTGTATATTTATTGGTTTGGGTAAAAGTTATAGTGTTTACAAACTATGGTGCAAAAAGTGAATTTTCCCATTTTCAAGCATCTATGACTTTTCTGACCACCTGACATGTTTCATGAGGGGCTAGAATTCCAGGATAGTATAAATACCCCCAAAATGACCCCATTTTGGAAAGAAGACATCCCAAAGTATTCACTGAGAGGCATAGTGAGTTCATAGAAGATATTAATTTTTGTCACAAGTAAGCGGAAAATGACACTTTGTGACAAAAAAAAAAAAAAAAAGTTTCCATTTCTTCTAACTTGCGACAAAAAAAAAATGAAATCTGCCACGGACTCACCATGCCCCTCTCTGAATACCTTGAAGTGTCTACTTTCCAAAATGGGGTCATTTGTGGGGTGTGTTTACTGTCCTCACATTTTGGGGGGTGCTAATTTGTAAGCACCCCTGTAAAGCCTAAAGGTGCTCATTGGACTTTGGGCCCCTTAGCGCAGTTAGGCTGCAAAAAAGTGCCACACATGTGGTATTGCCGTACTCAGGAGAAGTAGTATAATGTGTTTTGGGGTGTATTTTTACACATACCAATGCTGGGTGGGAGAAATATCTCTGTAAATGACAATTTTTTAATTTTTTTTTTTACACACAATTGTCCATTTACAGAGATCTTTCTCCCACTCAGCATGGGTATGTGTACAAATACACCCCAAAACACATTATACTACTTCTCCTGAGTACGGCGATACCACGTGTGGCACTTTTTTGCACCCTAACTGCGCTAAGGGGCCCAAAGTCCAATGAGTACCTTTAGGATTTCACAGGTCATTTTGAGAAATTTTGTTTCAAGACTACTCCTCACGGTTTAGGGCCCCTAAAATGCCAGGACAGTATAGGAACCCCACAAATGACCCCATTTTAGAAAGAAGACACCCCAAGGTATTCAGTTAGTAGTACGGTGAGTTCATAGAAGATTTTATTTTTTGTCACAAGCTAGCGGAAAATGACACTTTGTGAAAAAACCAATAAAAATCAATTTCCACTAACTTGTGACAAAAAATAAAATCATCTATGAACTCACCGTACTACTAACAGAATACCTTGGGGTGTCTTCTTTCTAAAATGGAGTCATTTGTGGGGTTCCTATACTGTCCTGGCATTTTAGGGGCCCTAAACCGTGAGGAGTAGTCTTGAAACAAAATTTCTCAAAATGACCTGTGAAATCCTAAAGGTACTCATTGGACTTTGGGCCCCTTAGCGCAGTTAGGGTGCAAAAAAGTGCCACACATGTGGTATCGCCGTACTCGGGAGAAGTAGTACAATGTGTTTTGGGGTGTATTTTTACACATACACATGCTGGGTGGGAGAAATAACTCTGTAAATGGACAATTGTGTGTAAAAAAAAATCAAAAGATTGTCATTTACAGAGGTATTTCTCCCACCCAGCATGGGTATGTGTAAAAATACACCTCAAAACACATTGTACTACTTCTCCTGAGTACGGCGATACCACATGTGTGGCACTTTTTTGCACCCTAACTGCACTAAGGGGCCCAAAGTCCAATGAGTACCTTTAGGATTTCACAGGTCATTTTTGTTTCAAGACTACTCCTCACGGTTTAGGGCCCCTAAAATGCCAGGGCAGTATAGGAACCCCACTAATGACCCCATTTTAGAAAGAAGACACCCCAAGGTATTCCGTTAGGAGTATGGTGAGTTCATAGAAGTTTTTATTTTTTTGTCACAAGTTTTAATAGTTTTTTTTTCACAAAGTGTCATTTTCCGCTAACTTGTAACAAAAAAAATCTATGAACTCACCATACTCCGTACGAAATACCTTTGGTTGTCTGTCTTCTTTCTAGAATGGGGTCATTTGTGGGGTTCCTATACTGCCCTGGCATTTTAGGGGCCCTAAACCGTGAGGAGTAGTCTTGAAACCAAATGTCGCAAAATGACCTGTGAAATCCTAAAGGTACTCATTGGACTTTGGGCCCCTTAGCGTACTTAGGGTGTAAAAAAGTGCCACACATGTGGTACCGCCGTACTCAGGAGAAGTAGTATAATGTGTTTTGGGGTGTATTTACTTCACATACCCATGCTAAGTGGGAGAAATATCTCTGTAAATGACAATTGTTTGATTTTGTTTTACACACAATTGTCCATTTACATAGAAATTTCTCCCACCCAGCATGGGTATGTGTAAAAATACACCCCAAAACACATTATACTACTTTTCCTGAGTACGGCGGTACCACATGTGACACTTTTTTGCAGCCTAGGTGCGCTAAGGGGCCCAACGTCCTATTCACAGGTCATTTTGAGGCATTTGTTTTCTAGACTACTCCTCATGGTTTTAGGGCCCCTAAAATGCCAGGGCAGTATAGGAACCCCACAAGTGACCCCATTTTAGAAAGAAGACACCCCAAGGTATTCGTTTAGGTGTTTAGCGAGTTCATAGAAGATTTTATTTTTTGTCACAAGTTAGTGAAAAACGACACTTTGTGAAAAAAAACCAATAAAAATCAATTTCCGCTAACTTTTGACAAAAAATAAAATCTTCTATGAACTCGTCATACACCTAACAGAATACCTTGGGGTGTCTTTTTTTCTAAAATGGGGTCACTTGTGGGGTTCCTATACCGCCCTGGCATTTTACGGGCCCAAAACCATGAGTAGTCTGGAAACCAAATGTCTCAAAATGACTGTTCAGGGGTATAAGCATCTGAAAATTTTGATGACAGGTGGTCTATGAGGGGGCGAATTTTGTGGAACCGGTCATAAGCAGGGTGGCCTTTTAGATGACAGGTTGTATTGGGCCTGATCTGATGGATAGGAGTGCTAGGGGGGTGACAGGAGGTGATTGATGGGTGTCTCAGGGGGTGGTTAGAGGGGAAAATAGATGCAATCAATGCACTGGGGAGGTGATCGGAAGGGGGTCTGAGGGAGGGTTTGGCCGAGTGATCAGGAGCCCACACGGGGCAAATTAGGGCCTGATCTGATGGGTAGGTGTGCTAAGGGGTGACAGGAGGTGATTGATGGGTGTCTCAAGGTGTGATTAGAGGGGGGAATAGATGCAAGCAATGCACTGGCGAGGTGATCAGGGCTGGGGTCTGAGGGCATTCTGAGGGTGTGGGAGGGTGATTGAGTGCCCTAGGGGCAGATAGGGGTCTAATCTGATAGGTAGCAGTGACAGGGGGTGATTGATGGGTAATTAGTGGGTGTTTAGGGTAGAGAACAGATGTAAACACTGCACTTGGGAGGTGATCGGACGTCGGATCTGCGGGCGATCTATTGGTGTGGGTGGGTGATCAGATTGCCCGCAAGGGGCAGGTTAGGGGCTGATTGATGGGTGGCAGTGACAGCGGGTGATTGATGGGTGGCAGTGACAGGGGGTGATTGATGGGTGGCAGTGACAGGGGGTGATTGATAGGTGATTGACAGGTGATTGACAGGTAATCAGTGGGTTATTACAGGGGAGAACAGATGTAAATATTGCACTGGCGAATTGATAAGGAGGGGGTCTGAGGGCAATCTGAGCGTGTAGGTGGGTGATTGGGTGCCCGCAAGGGGCAGATTAGGGTCTGATCTGATGGGTAACAGTGACAGGTGGTGATAGGGGGTGATTGATGGGTAATTAGTGGGTGTTTAGAGGAGAGAATAGATGTAAACACTGCGCTTGGGAGGTGATCTGATGTCGGATCTGCGGGCGATCTATTGGTGTGGGTGAGTGATCAGTTTGCCCGCAAGGGGCAGGTTAGGGGCTGATTGATGGGTGGCTGTGACAGGGGGTGATTGATGGGTGATTGACAGGTGATCAGTGGGTTATTACAGGGAAGGACAGATGTAAATAATGCCCTGGCGAATTGATAAGGGGGGGTCTGAGGGCAATCTGAGCGTGTAGGCGGGTGATTGGGTGCCCGCAAGGGGCAGATTAGGGTCTGATCTGATGGGTAACAGTGACAGGTGGTGATAGGGGGTGATTGATGGGTGATTGATGGGTAATTAGTGGGTGTTTAGAGGAGAGAATAGATGTAAACACTGTGCTTGGGTGGTGATCTGATGTCGGATCTGTGGGCGATCTATTGGTGTGGGTGGGTGATCAGATTGCCCGCAAGGGGCAGGTTAGGGGCTGATTGATGGGTGGCAGTGACAGGGGGTGATTGATGGGTGATTGACAGGTGATTGACAGGTGATCAGTGGGTTATTACAGGGAAGGACAGATGTAAATAATGCCCTGGCGAATTGATAAAGGGGGGGTCTGAGGGCAATCTGAGCGTGTAGGCGGGTGATTGGGTGCCCGCAAGGGGCAGATTAGGGTCTGATCTGATGGGTAACAGTGACAGGTGGTGATAGGGGGTGATTGATGGGTGATTGATGGGTAATTAGTGGGTGTTTAGAGGAGAGAATAGATGTAAACACTGTGCTTGGGTGGTGATCTGATGTCGGATCTGCGGGCGATCTATTGGTGTGGGTGGGTGATCAGATTGCCCGCAAGGGGCAGGTTAGGGGCTGATTGATGGGTGGCAGTGACAGGGGGTGACAGGGGGTGATTGATGGGTGACAGGTGATCAGGGGGGATAGATGCATACAGTACATGGGGGGGGGGGTCTGGGGAGAATCTGAGGGGTGGGGGGGTGATCAGGAGGGAGCAGGGGGCAGGGGGGGGATAAAAAAAAATAGCGTTGACAGATAGTGACAGGGAGTGATTGATGGGTGATTAGGGGGGTGATTGGGTGCAAACAGGGGTCTGGGGGGTGGGCAGGGGGGGGGGAATCAGTGTGCTTGGTGCAGACTAGGGTGGCTGCAGCCTGCCCTGGTGGTCCCTCGGACACTGGGACCACCAGGGCAGGAGGCAGCCTGTATAATACACTTTGTAAACATTACAAAGTGTATTATACACTTTGTATGCGGCGATCGTCGGGTTAACATCCCGCCGGCGCTTCCGTATGGCCGGTGGGATGTTGCGGCGGGTGAGCGGCGCCAGGCGGAGGATCGCGTCACTGATGACGCGATCACTCCGTCCATGCCCCTACAAGGACCGCCGCCATTTGTCAATACGGCGGTCCTTGCGGGGTCCACTTCCCGGCCGCCATTTGTCAATACGGCGGTCGGGAAGCGGTTAACATCGATTTTCTCAAAAACTAGAAGGTCTTTTTGAAAACTTTTTTTTGCATTTACTGTAAAGTAAAATGAAGAAAATCTGTATCTGCCTATTTTCTGCATTTATATTACAGTAAAAATCTGTCGACTTTAGTGGTTAATAGCAAAGCCCCCGTAAGTCCTAGAAACACCAAATTTTCAGGGTTTATTAAACAGAATCTTCTGCACAAGATGCAAAAAAAAAGTTTTCAAAAAGACCTTATAGTTTTTGAGAAAATTGATGTTAAAGTCGGGTGGAAATTCCGCGATTTCCGTCGGAAATTCCGCATTGGAAAGCGGAATCGATAATTGGCAATGGCGGAATGCGGATTTACCGCGGAATCGGAAATAGGCATTTCCGACCATCCCTAGATGCGGCTGATGTGGTTGCTGAGCCTGCCTGGACCAAGAAGAGATTCCGCCTAAGAAGAAGGGATCCGGTGGTTCCACTCGGTCGGGGAACCGTTATCTACAATGCTCGCGAGAGGACGGCCTTCGCAAGACTTTGCCAGCTAAGAGGGCCAGGAAGGAGAAGAGGCCCTACACGCCGCCCCCTGCTGTGGATGTCTTGCGGCTGCGCACTTCAGGGGGCGGAAGTGACGTCGGAGGACGCGGATGTGACGTATGCGCGTCATGAAGAGGAAGTGATCGATGGATGGGAACGCAAACAGCGCTCTGGGAAGCTGCAGTGGTCTGAGGTCTTTCCTTAGCAGGGTGGGGGCCTCTGCCAATTCTGGACCAGGCAACTGGAAACAAGGAAGCGTGGGTGGCAGCCACGGAGGAGCGAGCAGCGATGTGTCCGTCGGGGAGGATGAGAGGCCAGGCACCAGCCAGCAGGCACGGAGGGAACTGCAAAGCCATATGGGCTCTGCAGCCGCGAATGGTACCTCTTCCGGTGACCAAGATCCAGGTGCTAGGTATGCAAGGAGGGATCCAGAGGACCTCAACATCGTTCTGGGTGAGCGAATGGGTGATAGGAGGGGATGTAATTTTGGAAAGGATGTCAATGTTATTTGACTGTATAGAGGGTTTATTGTCTAGAATTCCGGCTTCTACCCTCTCCCTCCTGCTGCAGTTGTTTATACCCCCCTTCTTTTGCTGCTGTTTCCCCCCCTTCTACTGCTGCTATTCTCACTCTTCCTTCTACTGCTTCTTTAACACCAGCTGTTGCGTGGAACCCTGTACACCCTGTTACACAAAATTCCACCAATAAACCAATAAAATTCCACCAATAAAGGGTCTCATCTTCCAGGGAATTGTAGTATTTCAAAAGCCAGCTTACATAGCTTGGCCAGGAATTGAACCCAGGTCTGAGTGCATGGTAGGCAATTATCTTCACCACTATACCACCACCAACACTACATGCTGAAGCCAGCCTAGCATGTACCATTATGATATATCCAAGAGAAAAATGAGCTTGCTTAAGGATTTGTAGCATGTCAAAAGCCAACTCACATTGGCTGGGAATTGAACCCAGGTCTAGTGCTCGGTAGGTTGCTATCCTAACCAGTATACCACCAACACAACACACTACAATGCTACATGCTGAAGCCAGCCTAGCATGTACAATTATGATATATCCAAAGAGAAAAATTAGCTTGATTAAGGATTTGTAGCATGTCAAAAGCCAACTCACATTGGCTGGGAATCGAACCCAGGTCTAGTGCTCGGTAGGCTGCTATCCTAACCATTATACCACCAACACAACACACTACAATGCTACATGCTGAAGCCAGCCTAGCATGTACCATTGTGATATACCCAAGAGAAAAATGAACTCTCTCTCTCTCTCTCTCTCGGACTTGATGCCATTGAACTGAATTTTCAGCTTAAAACCATCAAAGGATACTGGCAGAATTTCACAGGCAATCTTGGAATTCCGCCAGGTTGAAAAATCAATTCCGTTCCAACCAAACGAAACAGAATGACCAATTTCCGCCTAAAATTGCGGAAAATACAATTCCGCGGAAAGCGGTGACCGTCCCTACAGAGAGAGAGAGAGATGAATCTACCTGGCTATCTGGGGTTCTCTTCAGACAACTGTTGAACACAAAAGGCAAGGCCATGCCTGGGTGGGCTTGAACCACCAATCTTGCAGTTAACAGCCAAACGCGCTAACCAATTGTGCCACAGACACTGTGTACCACAAAGACTGTGCATGCAGTTGCTGTTGAATGATTTTATGGGGATGTATGTGTGTCTTTTGGAGGGAGGAAGTAAGTCTGCTCCAAGAAGTTTCAGCATGTAGTGTTGGTGGTATAATGGTTAGGATAGCAGCCTACAGAGCGGTAGGCCTCGGTTCTATTCCCGGCCAATGTGAGTTGGCTTTTGACATGCTACAAATCCTTAATCAAGCTAATTTTTCTCTTGGATATATCATAATGGTACATGCTAGGCTGGCTTCAACATGTAGCATTGTAGTGTGTTGTGTTGGTGGTAGAATGGTTAGGATAGCAGCCTACCGAGCACTAGACCTGGGTTCGATTCCCAGGACAATGTGAGTTGGCTTTTGACATGCTACAAATCCTTAAAGGGAACCTAAACTGAGAAGGATATGGATTTTTCCTTTTAACATAATACCAGTTGCCTGACTCTCCTGCTGATCCTGTGTTGCCAATACTTTCAGCCACAGCCCCTGAACAAGCATGCAGCACCCAAATTGTCCACCGGGAGCCTCCATAGCCATGTAGCCATCACATGGCTATTCAGTACCTGTACAAAGTACCGGTGTAGTTTCTGTGTAATCATATCTGGGATTTTTAGTTCTATAAAATCAGCTTTGAAACGGTTAATTGCATAGTTTTCCCTCCTACATCTAGGCTACCTATACCTGGCTACCTATACTGGGGCACCACCTGTACTTGGCTACTTATACTGAGGGCACCACCTGTCAGGAACCGGCCCGCGGCACGCCTGCGTATACGGTTCCCGACTGCGGGTTTGACCAGATTAAGCGGGGAACAGCCTTATTTAAGCTACAAACAAGGCTGGAACCCCTCAAACACTTCCCACTGCCACCACTAGCTTTGCTAGACACGTCCCCTCAGCTGTTGAGGGCTGAACACGCAATCTGCGTTTTCGTATTTGGGTCAGCTTTGCGCTTAGGCCGAATACGAGAACGCCACGCACCCACACACAGTAACACAGCACAATCAGACAATGATTTGTAATGCAAGTTACACGGTCGTGCAGCAAAACCACTAACAGTCGTTCCGAACGATACTGTTAGCTACTCGCACTGGCGTTTCGTACGTTGGGTCAGCTGCCCGCTTTAGGCCAACGTATGACAAACGCCCCCACACACAATGCAATTACAACTTCGTATGGTAGGGTTGCTCAAACATACAATTAGGCACGGACTTATACCCAGCTACACTGCAGTCTCCTCTAGGCTATGAGTGTTAGTTTAGTACGGCAGAAGTCAAGCTTATTAAATAATAATTTAATATTCCAGAAAAACATGGAACAATGCAGAACAGAATATATACAAAAGATTACAAAAAAAACAAAGTAAAAAAGTTACAAAATTAAGAGTTACAAAGATAACACACACCGATATTTGCGTAAAAATAAACAGGGAAAAAAAGAACGTTACCAGCTTAGGTTAGAACGTTGTTTGACGGGAGGACGCCGTTTCGACCAGGAGTTGCGATCATCCCTAGCTATTCGCTACCTCCGAGAGAAGATGATCACTAGGTATCTGTCTCTGCTTTTTATATTCTGAAGTGTCCCCTTGGGGCATTTAATGTCCAGCCCCCAGGAACTAATGCAGTTTCCCCGTTTAAGACATCACCGAACGCTTGTTATAATCTTTCCTGTGATATGCAAACTTCAAAGGGGTTCCTGTTTTAGCTTCTTGAAGGTTTCAGAATTCAATAGGTGAGATTGTATCCTACCAGACATCAAAAAGCTTCCTCCACATTATTTCCTTGGTTAAAGTGTATTTTAGCACATACATGAAAAGATGGCGTTCTGGTTACAGGTAGCAGTTTGCCTGTAATTGCCGGTAGGCAGACGCAGACAATCACGCCTGGGGCAGCAGATCAAAGTGACTGCTGGTGGCCTAATGAGCCGCTTCCTTGCCTATTGAAGGGGACTGGTCCATTCACTGAAGACAATGGCAGCTGTCTGCATTAATACAAAAGATCACAGCGTACAGTTCCTCTGGACAGCCAGAAACAGGTAATGAGGTTCCCTTTTGTCTGTCTATTGACACCACACACAATCACATTAATAGTCCATGAAGCTAGCTGCCAATATCTTCAAGCCATACTGGCTGACCTCCACCTCTGAAAGATATACAGCAGACATAAAAATGATAGAATAGGTTTCTGTACTCCCTAATATCATCAGCACCTCAATATATCTCCACACCACCTGTACCTGGCTACTTATACTGGGGCACCCATACCAGGCTACCTATACTGGGGGCAACTATACCAGATTACCCATACTGGGGCACCACCTATAGTTGAATACCTATACTGGGGGCACCTGTATCTTGCTGGCCTATACTGGGGTACCAGCTATACCAGGATACCTATACTAAGGGGCATCTACACCAGGCTACCTATACAAAACACCACCTATAGCTGGCTACTTATCCTGGGGGAACCTATAACTGGCTACCTATACTGGGGGCATCTATGCCTGCATACCTATACTGGGGGCACCTATACCTAGCTAGGGCAGGGGGACGAGCAGAGACAGAAGGGGACAAGAGGTAACACAGGGGGAAATACCTTACATTGAAAGGAGTAGGGGTTTAACACTAACAACCAACATTCCAGATGTGTTCATACTAGTGGCTGGATAGTGTAATGGTTAAGGGCTCTGCCTCTTACATGGGAGACCAGGGTTCGAATCTCGGCTCTGCCTGTTCAGTAAGTCAGCACCTATTCAGTAGGAGACCTTAGGCAAGTCTCCCTAACACTGCTACTGCCTATAGAGCGCGTCCTAGTGGCTGCAGCTCTGGCGCTTTAGGTCCGCAAGGAGAAAAGTGCAATATAAATGTTCTGTGTTTGTTTGTTTGTTTGTAAACTTTAGATCAGTCACTAGAGCCCGAAACAGGAAGTGCAGGCCAGCGGCACTACAGAGGAGACAGACGGACCGGCATCGCCTGGAACCCAGAAAGTTAGTGTGTGCAGCCTGAAATCCTCCCCCGTACACTGTGCTACATAATGCTGTGGGGGAGCCTGCAGCTGAAACTGAGGCCAGTGCATGTAGCACTGCTCGCCATGCCCTAGACGCCTCAGCCCCTCCCCCTGTGATGCCCCATTTGTGGCCCTGTCCCTCAGTATAGGACAATGGCACTGTGGCAGGCAACACTTGTGGCACCACAGGAACAGGGTTGGGGTAGTGCCCTGTGTGTATGACCCTAACGATGCACTCGGCAGCTATTCCATTCTCTTGTGTGGATAGTTGATCACTTAATTAAATTTATCCCAGGTAAAGGTAGTTTGTATTCAGTTACTAATGGGTTTGTAAGGGCTGTATAACTAGATACTGTGTTTCTTTCGTTTGTAAGTTTGGTACATTTGTTTGGTTGGATAGACATAGAATAGCAGCAAAGTAAACGGTACTCTTTCATGGTGAAGTAAAGAGAGTAAATAAAGCATGAATTCAGCAGACACTGCTATTATTCAGTAGCTCCTGTCCACTACACAATACTGCTTTAACCACAGCATTTTACTTTGATTAATGGAAAGACATAGCCCTGCAACTGCACTTTTCTTCTGAAAATTGCTCTATAAATTATTATTTAGGCTTGGATTAATTGTACTGGTCTATAAATATACACGCAAGTTCTGGTTACAATTTCAGTAATATATCAAGGAGGTAGACTAAATCCTAAGCTCTATCAGCCAGACTTGTCTGAGGTTTGGTTTTGTCAAAACGCCAACGACAGGGAGGTCTACATTATTTCAACATGTCAGGCAACTGCAAGCACCACGGCACTGTCACATAGGGACAGTGTCTGGGCCAGATAACTTCATGTGAAGTTTTTCTCATCATTTTATCATTGAAAAAACACCACCATCTTCACTCAAAGATTACTCTGATAATATTTTTGCTAACTTATATAAATCAACGAAGACCTACCAATTGTGCTTTTGTAGTTTGGATAAAGCGGTGGCAAGAAAAAAAAATGGACATTCCAGATTTTTGTCTATGTAAATGAATTACTAAGCTACATAGTGTAAAGAAAGTCCATAAAGAAAGTATGCATGCTATGATCAAAAATGTTAGCTGAAACAAGTGGAAGTGACAAATTATCGTAACCACAACCACTCAAAGGTTCTTAAAAACAAAGAACACCAAGAGCCCCAATAGTGTAATATGTACTGGTAAATGGTTACTAGATAAGAGTAAATATTAATACTCACAAACCAGGGTTACCATTAGGCAAACCACTGTAAAAGCAGGTGGGGAGATTTTCCTGACCCCACTCGGGAATAAGAAGTCACTACTCTCTGTAGATGAGAAAAAGAGGGTTTAACCCTCCACCCAGGGTGGACTCAATATTATGCAGGAGAACAGAGGCACCAAAAGGATAAAAGGAAGCTAAATGAGCTTAAAAACCAAATTATTGGTAAATAGAGGAGGTAGTGGTGGACTTACCTCCTCCAAGTAGACACACAACAACTGTAGTAAACAGTCAATATATTTTATTTATGAACTCCAAATATGCAACGCGTTTCGCAGGTTTGATCCCGCTTCATCAGGCAATAACAACGGAGCAATAGCATATGTGGTAAGTAGAAGAGCCAGGCACCTCTTTTGAGAATTTGGTTTTTAATCTCATTTAGCTTCCTTTTATCCTTTTGGCGCCTCTGTTCTCCTGTAAAACTCAAAGGTTCTTGTATTAGTTGGATTTCATGCCTCTTCCTACACAAGATGTGTCACATTATGACACTTAGGGCCCTTTTACACTTACAGGTGATCAGAGGCGTATCTAGAGGGGTGCAGGCATGGCTCCTGCCATAGGCGCCACAGCACCATGGGCGCCATTCCTGTCCTTGTGCTGCACCCCATGCCTGTCCCTGTGACTCAGATTTCAGATCAGATTAATTCTGTTATCTGGGAAACATGGCTACTTAGTTTATGTATGTAGGGTGCACTTGGCTTAGTGTTAGAAAAAGAGAGGACAAAGATGAAATAAGAAGAGTTACTTCAGCAATATCCCGAGCCAAAAAACATAGGCAACCATAACACATGTACGCTAGAACGGATGCTGCTTTTAGATGGGAGGGGGCTCTGACGGGGGGCCGGGGGGGGGGGGGGAGGGCGCAATTTTAGTGTTTGCCATAGGCTCTATATTACCCAGATACGCCCCTGCAGGTGATTCCTGCAATGCATTACCCTATTTTACTGCAAGGAGCTGCAAAAGTATTGAGTCTATGGAGATGTTCACACTCTTTGTGGTCCGTTGCAATGCCGTGGAAGTATCCGAGCCGATGCAAGGAAAGCAGCGCGTTACAGCAAGCACCGCGGTGCTTTAGGTGATTAATTTATATAGCACACACTAGATATATAAAACAAAAGTTTGCTTTCTTAAAAAACAAAGCATTTGCAATAATTCAGGTTGGAGCGCTCTGGCTGTGTGTGTCTGTGTGTCTGTCTGTGTGTCTGTGTGTCTGTGTGTAACAGCTGAATGCATTATTCTCTTCCGTACACCGCCAGCTAGAAGACATTCCATCATGTTCCATGTTGGTGTCCCTCCTCCCCTTTCCCACAGCAACAGCACTAATCATCTTAGCTGTAACCAAGGGATGTGTATGAGCTTGTGGCCAAATTTGTCTTCCTAGGAATTGGATTCTGATCCCTATGGCAGGGGCAAACCCAGGATTTTCAAGGAGGGGGGGGGAGGGGGGAATCCTGAATGGTCTCCCTCAGCCACACACAGGGCTGGGCAGAGACGAGAGAGGCTCCAGCCTCAGGGCTTAATGTAGGAGGGGTGCACAACAGAGATGGCCCAAACCTCCGATTTTAGGTCAGCGAACCTTCGCAAACTTGCAAACTTTCGCGAACCGCAATAGACTTCAATGGGGAGGCGAATTTTGAAAACTAGAAACATTTATGCTGGCCACAAAAGTGATGGAAAATGTTTCAAGGGGTCTAACATCTGAGTTTTTGCATGGATGAGTGGGATAGACGCCAAAAGTCCCGGGAAAAAAAATCTGGATTTGACGCACAGCAGCGTTTTAAGGGTAGAAATCACATTGCATGCTAAATTGCAGGCCTAAAGTGCTTTAAAACATCTTGCATGAGTATACATCAATCAGGGAGTGAAATTAGTGTACTGCTTCATACTGACACACCAAACTCACTGTGTAGCGTAACGCAAAAAGCTGTTTGTGTAGTGACGGCCGTGCTGGACTGGTGCGCACCATGGCGAGATTGCTCTTCCTCAGTGATATCAGGTAATGTCTGACTGCCTTATCAACTTTCGATGGTTCTTTCTCTACCATTGTTAAAGCTTACATTATTTTTTTGAAATTACTTTTTCTGCTTGCTGTTCAGTACCTTCAACGAGAATCTATTATGGAGGGCAAGTCTGCCATTGTGACCACGGGTAAGGGCCGGGAAATCAGTGTTCGATTCCGGTCCGGAGTGGGAGCCTGAGAAACTGCTACCACCACACATCCAAGTAAGGACCCATTTGCTGTATAAGTAATGTACCTGCCCTGACCGACGTGACCGTGCTTTGCAGACCAGGTATCTGTGGTCAGATGGACCCTTGACCCAGCGCAAGACGAACCAAATCAAAAGCATTTGGCAAGAATGTGTTATGGAGGGCAAGTCTTCCATTCATTCAAGTGTGTGAAACTTTCGATGGTACTTTCTTAGTACCATGGTGACCACGGGTAATGGCCGGGGAATCCTGGTTCGATTCTGGTCCGGAGTGGGAGCCTAAGAAATGGCTACCACCACCACACATCCAAGGAAGGCAGCAGGCACGCTGTAGGCAAAGGAGCAGGAAAAGCTACCACACATCCAAGGAAGGCAGCAGGCATGGCATGCAAGTCCCAAGGTAGTGACGAAAAATAACAATACAGGAGGACTTTTGAGGCCCTGCTGTATATGAGACGAATCAACTTTAACCACTTCCCGACCGCCTAACGCACAGGGGCGGCCGGGAAGTGGAGCCCTTAAGGACCAGCTCACCCACAGAGGCGGCGGTCCCTGTAAGGGCATGGGCGGAGCGATCGCGTCATCCGTGAGGCGATCCTCCGCCGGCACCTGTCACCGCTCGCCCGCCGCAACATCCCGCTGGCTATACGGAAGCGTGGGCGGGATGTTAACCCCGCGATTGCCGCATACAAAGTGTATAATACACTTTGTAATGTTTACAAAGTGTATTATACAGGCTGCCTCCTGCCCTGGTGGTCCCAGTGTCCGAGGGACCACCAGGGCAGGCTGCAGCCACCCTATGTCACACCCAAGCACACTGATTTCTCCCCCCCCTGCCCCAGATCGCCCACAGCACCCCTCAGACCCCCCCTGCCCACCCCCCAGACCCCTGTTTACACCCAATCACCCCCCTAATCACCCATCAATCACTCCCTGTCACTATCTGTCAACACTATTTTTTTTTATCCCCCCCCCCTGCCCACTGCCCCCTCCTGATCACCCCCCACCCCTCAGATTCTCCCCAGACCCCCCCCCCTGTGTATTGTATGCATCTATCCCCCCTGATCACCTGTCAATCACCTGTCAATCACCCATCAATCACCCCCTGTCACTGCCACCCATCAATCAGCCCCTAACCTGCCCCTTGCGGGCAATCTGATCACCCACCCACACCAATAGATCGCCCGCAGATCCGACATCAGATCACCACCCAAACGCAGTGTTTACATCTATTCTCTACCTTAAACACCCACTAATTACCCATCAATCACCCATCAATCACCCCCTATCACCACCTGTCACTGTTACCCATCAGATCAGACCCTAATCTGCCCCTTGCAGGCACCCAATCACCCGCCTACACGCTCAGATTGCCCTCAGACCCCCCCCCCTTATCAATTCGCCAGGGCATTATTTACATCTGTCCTTCCCTGTAATAACCCACTGATCACCTGTCAATAACCCATCAATCACCCCCTGTCACTGCCACCTATCAATCACCCCCTGTCACTGCCACCCATCAATCAGCCCCTAACCTGCCACTTGCGGGCAATCTGATCACCCACACCAATAGATCGCCCGCAGATCCGACATCAGATCACCACCCAAGCGCAGTGTTTACATCTATTGTCTCCTCTAAACACCCACTAATTACCCATCAATCACCCCCTATCACCACCTGTCACTGTTACCCATCAGATCAGACCCTAATCTGCCCCTTGCGGGCACCCAATCACCCGCCCCACACGCTCAGATTGCCCTCCTTATCAATTCGCCAGTGCATTAGTTACATCTGTTCTTGCCTGTAATAACCCACTGATCACCTGTCAATCACCTGTCAATCACCCATCAATCACCCCGTCACTGCCACCCATCAATCACCCCCTGGCACTGCCACCCATCAATCAGACCCTAACCTGCCCCTTGTGGGCAATCTGATCACTCACCCACACCAATAGTTCGCCCGCAGATCCGACGTCAGATCACCTCCCAAGTGCAGTGTTTATATCTGTTCTCTACCCTAAACACCCACTAATTACCCATCAATCACCCCCTGTCACTGCTACCTATCAGATTAGACCCCTATCTGCCCCTAGGGCACTCAATCACCCGCCCACACCCTCAGAATGCCCTCAGGCCCCAGCCCTGATCACCTCGCCAGTGCATTGCTTGCATCTATTCCCCCCTCTAATCACACCTTGAGACACCCATCAATCACCTCCTGTCACCCCCTAGCACACCTACCCATCAGATCAGGCCCTAATTTGCCCCGTGTGGGCTCCTGATCACTCGGCCAAACCCTCAGATCCCCCTCAGACCCCCTTCCGATCACCTCCCCAGTGCATTGATTGCATCTATTTTCCCCTCTAACCACCCCCTGAGACACCCATCAATCACCTCCTGTCACCCCCCTAGCACTCCTATCCATCAGATCAGGCCCAATACAACCTGTCATCTAAAAGGCCATCCTGCATATGACCGGTTCCACAAAATTCGCCCCCTCATAGACCACCTGTCATCAAAATTTGCAGATGCTTATACCCCTGAACAGTCATTTTGAGACATTTGGTTTCCAGACTACTCACGGTTTTGGGCCCGTAAAATGCCAGGGCTGTATAGGAACCCCACAAACTGACCTCATTTTAGAAAAAAAGACACCCCAATGTATTCTGTTAGGTGTATGACGAGTTCATAGAAGATTTTATTTTTTGTCAAAAGTTAGCGGAAATTGATTTTTGTTTTTTTTTCACAAAGTGTCATTTTTCACTAACTTGTGACAAAAAATAAAATCTTCTATGAACTTGCCATACACCTAACGGAATACCTTGGGGTGTCTTCTTTCTAAAATGGGGTCACTTGTGGGGTTCCTATACTGCCCTGGCATTTTAGGGGCCCTAAACCGTGAGGAGTAGTCTAGAAAACAAATGCCTCAAAATGACCTGTGATTAGGACGTTGGGCCCCTTAGCGCACCTAGGCTGCAAAAAAGTGTCACACATGTGGTATCGCCGTACTCAGGAGAAGTAGTATAATGTGTTTTGGGGTGTATTTTTACACATACCCATGCTGGGTGGGAGAAATCTCTCTGTAAATGGACAATTGTGTGTAAAAAAAAATCAAACAATTGTCATTTACAGAGGTATTTCTCCCACCCAGCATGGGTATGTGTAAAAATACACCCCAAAACACATTATACTACTTCTCCCGAGTACGGCGATACCACATGATTGGCACTTTTTTGCAGCCTAACTGCGCTAAGGGGCCCAAAGTCCAATGAGTACCTTTAAGATTTCACAGGTCATTTTTGTTTCAAGACTACTCCTCACGGTTTAGGGCCCCTAAAATGCCAGGGCAGTATAGGAACCCCACAAATGACCCCATTCTAGAAAGAAGACACCCAAACGTATTCCGTTAGGAGTATGGTGAGTTCATAGAAGATTTTATTTTTTGTCACAAGTTAGCGGAAAATGACACTTTGTGAAAAAAAAACTATTAAAATCAATTTCCGCTAACTTGTGACAAAAAAATAAAAACTTCTATGAACTCACCATACTCCTAACGGAATACCTTGGGGTGTCTTCTTTCTAAAATGGGGTCATTAGTGGGGTTCCTATACTGCCGTGGCATTTTAGGGGCCCTAAACCGTGAGGAGTAGTCTTGAAACAAAAATGACCTGTGAAATCCTAAAGGTACTCATTGGACTTTGGGCCCCTTAGCGCAGTTAGGCTGCAAAAAAGTGCCAATCATGTGGTATCGCCGTACTCGGGAGAAGTAGTATAATGTGTTTTGGGGTGTATTTTTACACATACCCATGCTGGGTGGGAGAAATACCTCTTTAAATGACAATCTTTTGATTTTTTTTACACACAATTGTCCATTTACAGAGTTATTTCTCCCACCCAGCATGGGTATGTGTAAAAATACACCCAAAAAAACAATGTACTACTTCTCCCGATGTGTGGCACTTTTTTGCACCCTAACTGCGCTAAGGGGCCCAAAGTCCAATGAGTACCTTTAGGATTTCACAGGTCATTTTGAGAAATTTTGTTTCAAGACTACTCCTCACGGTTTAGGGCCCCTAAAATGCCAGGACAGTATAGGAACCCCACAAATGACTCCATTTTAGAAAGAAGACACCCCAAGGTATTCTGTTAGTAGTACGGTGAGTTCATAGAAGATTTTATTTTTTGTCACAAGTTAGCGGAAATTGATTTTTATTGTTTTTTTTCACAAAGTGTCATTTTCCGCTAACTTGTGACAAAAAATAAAATCTTCTATGAACTCACCGTACTACTAACGGAATACCTTGCGGTGTCTTCTTTCTAAAATGGGGTCATTTGTGGGGTTCCTATACTGTCCTGGCATTTTAGGGGCCCTAAACCATGAGGAGTAGTCTTGAAACGAAATTTCTCAAAATGACCTGTGAAATCCTAAAGGTACTCATTGGACTTTGGGCCCCTTAGCGCAGTTAGGCTGCAAAAAAGTGCCACACGTGGTATCGCCGTACTCAGGAGAAGTAGTATAATGTGTTTTGGGGTGTATTTTTACACATACCCATGCTGAGTGGGAGAAAGATCTCTGTAAATGGACAATTGTGTGTAAAAAAAAAATACACCCCAAAACACATTATACTACTTCTCCTGAGTACGGCAATACCACATGTGTGGCACTTTTTTGCAGCCTAACTGCGCTAAGGGGCCCAAAGTCCAATGAGCACCTTTAGGCTTTACAGGGGTGCTTACAAATTAGCACCCCCCAAAATGTGAGGACAGTAAACACACCCCACAAATGACCCCATTTTGGAAAGTAGACACTTCAAGGTATTCAGAGAGGGGCATGGTGAGTCCGTGGCAGATTTCATTTTTTTTTTGTCGCAAGTTAGAAGAAATGGAAACTTTTTTTTTTTTTTGTCACAAAGTGTCATTTTCCGCTTACTTGTGACAAAAATTAATATCTTCTATGAACTCACTATGCCTCTCAGTGAATACATTGGGATGTCTTCTTTCCAAAATAGGGTCATTTGGGGGGTATTTATACTATCCAGGAATTCTAGCCCCTCATGAAACATGTCAGGTGGTCAGAAAAGTCATAGATGCTTGAAAATGGGAAAATTCACTTTTTGCACCATAGTTTGTAAACGCTATAACTTTTACCCAAACCAATAAATATACACTGAATGTTTTTTTTTTTTAATCAAAAACATGTTTGTCCACATTTTTCGCGCTGCATATATACAGAAATTTTACTTTATTTGAAAAATGTCAGCACAGAAAGTTAAAAAAATCATTTTTTTGCCAAAATTCATGTCTTTTTTGATGAATATAATAAAAAGTAAAAATCGCAGGAGCAATCAAATAGCACCAAAAGAAAGCTTTATTAGTGACAAGAAAAGGAGCCAAAATTCATTTAGGTGGTAGGTTGTATGAGCGAGCAAAAAACCATCAAAGCTGCAGTGGTTTGAATGGAAAAAAAGTGGCCGGTCCTTAAGGGGGGTAAAGCCCACGGTCCTCAAGTGGTTAAATCCTTTAATGAGAATATGTTATGTAGGGCAAGTCTGCCATCCATTCAAGTGAAAGGTATGCACAGACTGCCAGGTATAATACAATGTGCAGTCACAGATGCAGTGTAAGGATGCAGTGACCGCAAACAGCGGTTTGTGTAGTGACGGCCGTGCTGGAGTGGTGCGCACCATGACGAGAATGCAGGTGATGGAGGCTTTCCAGCCCATATGGTCGCCGGGCTGAGGTAGCTGAATGACAGAACAGTGACTGTCCAGCTGATCAAATTTGGTCTGTCCACAATGAAGCAACGACCTTATCTTTTTTGTGCCACCCCCTGAGACACTCATATAGCCAGGGGTCATTGCTTCATTGTGATACGCAAGCCCCTTCATCGTGGCAAGGTAACGATCACAAAGGGGAATTGACACATGTATATGCCTTTTGCTTTGTTGTTGCAGCCGCAGTGCAGCCAGAAAAATTAGGCAGGCATGTACATGCACCAGAAAAATTATTATAGCGGCCACTGCTAGCAGTGGCCTTAAAAATTCAGGAATCCGTCTGGAGTCCTGGTGGACCCTGTTAGTGGTGGCAGAGAAGGCAGTCACACGGCATGCAGGCAGAGATGCTGTGTGTGGGGACTGACTTAGTCTTCAGGCAGGCCTGAACGTGCTTTGCAGACCAGGCATCCGTGGTCAGATGGACCCTTGATCCAACGCTGTGTGCCAGAGATGCCACCACTTGTGAACAGGTGAAGTGATTGGGATTACAAATGTGCAGCTGCCTGTCACACACACATGGATGGTAATGACAGGTGCAATGACTGGTGGTATTAACAATGCGTGCGCTCACGTAGGTACAGTGGAGGAAATAATTATTTGACCCCACACTGATTTTGTAAGTTTGTCCAATGACAAAGAAATGAAAAGTCTCAGAACAGTATCATTTCAATGGTAGGTTTATTTTAACAGTGGCAGATAGCACATCAAAAGGAAAATGGAAAAAATAACCTTAAATAAAAGATAGCAACTGATTTGCATTTCATTGAGTGAAATAAGTTTTTGAACCCCTACCAACCATTACGAGTTCTGGCTCCCACAGAGTGGTTAGACACTTCTACTCAATTAGTCACCCTCATTAAGGACACCTGTCTTAACTAGTCACCTGTATAAAAGACACCTGTCCACAGAATCAATCAATCAAGCAAACTCCAAACTCTCCAACATGGGAAAGACCAAAGAGCTGTCCAAGGATGTCAGAGACAAAATTGTAGACCTGCACAAGGCTGGAATGGGCTACACAACCATTAGCAAGAAGCTGGGAGAGAAGGTGACAACTGTTGGTGCGATTGTTCGAAAATGGAAGGAGCACAAAATTACCATCAATCGACCTCGCTCTGGGGCTCCACGCAAGATCTCACCTCGTGGGGTGTCAATGGTTCTGAGAAAGGTGAAAAAGCATCCTAAAACTACACGGGAGGAGTTAGTGAATGACCTCAAATTAGAAGGGACCACAGTCACCAAGAAAACCATTGGAAACACATTACACCGCAATGGATTAAAAATCCTGCAGGGCTCGCAAGGTCCCCCTGCTCAAGAAGGCACATGTGCAGGCCCGTCTGAAGTTTGCCAATGAACGCCTGAATGGTTCTGGAGTGACTGGGAGAAGGTGCTGTAGTCTGATGAGACCAAAATAGAGCTCTTTGGCACTAACTCAACTCGCTGTGTTTGGAGGAAGAAAAATGCTGCCTATGACCCCCAAAACACCGTCCCCACCGTGAAGCATGGGGGTGGAAACATTTTGCTTTGGGGGTGTTTTTCTGCCAAGGGCACAGGACAACTTAATCGCATTAACGGGAAAATGGACGGAGCCATGTATCGTGAAATCCTGGACGACAACCTCCTTCCCCCTGCCAGGAAACTGAAAATGGGTCGTGGATGGGTGTTCCAGCACGACAATGACCCAAAACATATAGCAAAGGCAACAAAGGAGTGGCTCAAGAAGAAGCACATTAAGGTCATGGAGTGGCCTAGTCAGTCTCCGGACCTTAATCCAATAGAAAACCTATGGAGGGAGATGATCTGCAAAGAGGAGTGGACCAACATTCCTCCTAAAATGTGTGCTAACTTGGTCATCAATTACAAGAAACGTTTGACCTCTGTTCTTGCAAACAAGGGTTTTTCCACTAAGTATTAAGTCTTTTATTGTTAGAGGGTTCAAAAACGTATTTCACTCAATGAAATGCAAATCAGTTGCTATCTTTTATTTAAGGTTATTTTTTCGATTTTCCTTTTGATGTGCTATCTGCCACTGTTAAAATAAACCTACCATTGAAATGATACTGTTCTGAGACTTTTCATTTCTTTGTCATTGGACAAACTTACAAAATCAGTGAGGGGTCAAATAATTATTTCCTCCACTGTATAAGTAGGTAGGTGCACTGAGTGAACAGGTGCAGTGATTGAGATTACAAATGTGCAGCTGCCTGTCGCACACACAGGTAGTCACTGAATGTGCTGGGCCTGTAAGTGGCACAGTAGGAATTAAGGTGCCAAAGGCTAGCTGTGACTGACTGACAGGGCTGTATATAATGCAAGTTGGCCAAAAAAAAAATAGATCACAAGAACAACATTAGCTCTCAAAAGAGCTGTTGAGGGGTGCTTTTTTAGCAATAAGAATCAGCAAGGAGCAAGCTAACAAGCCTACAAAAGCCTAAGCTTTCCCTAATGTCTCTGCAGCAACCTCTCCCTTCTCTAATTACTGCAGGCACATGCCTGGCGCTGCCAGCCTTTTATAAGGGGGGGGGGCTCCAGGAGGGAGTGTAGCCTGATCAGCTACAATGTGCCTGCTGACTGTGATGTAAAGGGTCAAAGTTGACCCTAATGATGCACTATGGGGGCGAATCGAACTTCCGCAAAAGTTTGCGGTTCTCCGCGATCGCGAACCCCGGAAGTTCGCTGGTTCCCTATTCGCCGGCGAACAGTTCGGGCCATCTCTAGTGCACAACTCACTCAGCTGTCAATCCTCTATTGTGTTTGAAGCAGAGAGAAGAAGAGAGGATACATGTCAGTGACTGCAAGCCAGATAACTAGAGATTAAGGTTTGGGGGGGGGGGGGCTGCTGGGGTGCCTCTTAGTCTAATAGCAATCAGTGTGTGACGGCTGGGGTGGGAGTGATGGAGGGGCGCACTTTGGTGTCTGAGCCTTGGGTGCTGGAGGGCCTTGTTCCGGCTCTGGCTACACACAATACAGTATGATAATATGGTAGCACGTCATGCTGGGTACACAACACAATTTCACGACAGACAATGGGATCGATCAGGAGCAGTTTGGATACAGATAATAATGAGGACAGATGACATTGGTAATAAAGGGGAAAGTGAAGCATTCACACAGCAGGACACAGGGCTGTGCTCATACCTGACTCTGTTAAGTTCCCAAGAGCTGCTCCATGCTCTGTACACACGCTGCTGCTACATTCAAAGTCAACTGTAGCAGGAAAAGAAAGTCGGCAGTGTTGAGAGCTGCAGGATTCCTGAAGATATTATGGTTGCTTAACTTGTATCTGTACCCAGACAAAGCACCGGCCCTGATCTGAGGGGGATTCTGGGCAGCAGTAATCATCTCCCCCCGGGGTTGCCTATGCTATGGGGGACAGTTACAGTGTGTGTGTATACCCCTTAGACTTGTAGGGGTAAGCTCATAAAAGTGGAACTAGGACATTGAAAAGTAGAAATCTGGCCCTGCTCAGGGGAGCACATACCTCCCAACTTTTTGAGATGATAAAGAGGGACACTTAAGCCATGCCCCTGCCACCCCCCCTGATCACGCCCCATCACACCCCTAGTCACGCATACCATAAAGATTGTATAAGAAAAATATGTTTTATAATTCAAACACACTGGTCCTTTCTATCCTGGTTTATTTTCCTTCATATTAACATTTTAAAATTAGTAATATATCAATTTAAAGAATGGGAATAAAGTTTAGAATCAAAAATTTTTTATATAATATAAATATAAATATTTACATAGAAAGAGAGACAAAGTCCTGAAAGAGGCAAAAGAGGGACAGTTGGGAGCTATGGAGCATATTCTGAAAGTGTAGCCGAGGCGACCCTAGGGTAGAAAAAAAATTATAATAAAAACAGATACTTACCTAAGAAGAGGTAAGCCTCTGGATCCTGCAGAGGCTTCTCATGTCCTCCGGGCCCCCACCATTGCTGAACGAAGCAAAAGAAACCTAAGAAGAGCTTGTCGGATTTAAGAATGCGACCTCGCTCGTCTTCATGCACGAGTGCAACCATACTGTGCCTGCACAGTAAGAAGTAGCTGCTCGTTCATGAGCGGCTCTGTGCTTCTGCAGCACAGGTATACTTGTGCATGAAAAGATGATCTTCAGGAGAGTCCTGGGCAGCCTCTGTGATCTCCAGGACACAGGAAGCCTCTAGAAGCTTCCTTCTTCATAAAGGAGTCATCAATCATATAAGTGCTACCTCCCGTACTACTTACTTGGGGCTTCCTCCAGCCTCTGGCAGCTGCTATGTTCCTCGCTGCATCTCCGCCGCTGGCTCCCGGTCCCAGACAGTGCCTCACCAGGCGTCCTCTATTGCGCCTGCGCAGTAAACCCCAGACCACAAGGAGGTGATTGACAGCGACGCTCACGCAGACAGAGTAGAGGATTACCTGGAGGTCATCCTGTGCACCGTCGGGGACCAGGAGCCTGCAGCTGAGAGCAGAGATGCAGCGAGGGACCTAGCAGCGGCCAGAGGCTGGAGGAAGCCCCGGGTAATTGGTATGGCGGGGGGTAGCACTATATGATTGATGACGCCTTTAAGTATTTTGTACCTGAAGGTTGCCTTAGGTTCCTTTTATACATTTCTAGAAAATTCAACAATGACTGTAGATTGAAATGAGTCATTTTTAATAAGAATCCAAGTACTCAATGCACTGAGGATCACGGATTAAAATTATTTTTATTAAACGCAAGTTTAGGTACCCCGTTACTCTTAAAAAAGACTGGCAATTGTTTCCTGACATGAACTGCTTCCTGAGCTGCCAGAGCCCATCTTTGGTTCCTTTTTAGAAATGATTGATACCTTTGTGAAAACACAGTGTACAGCAGAAATGGCAGGTCAAGAGAAAATGGAATATAAAAGTACACATTAGAGAACATTAACCTTATGAAAAGAGCCATGAAGACGATGACAATTGATACCTGCTGAGTGCACTTGTGAGCACCACCAGGGAGCCCATCAAGCTAGAGACACACAATAAGATATGGCTATTTTCTTACTGTTCTAGGTATTCCTATTCAGGTAGACATAATATAAAATGTGAGGCAGTCCATTGTATATATGACATGTTTTAAGACAGCAATGTACAGCATGCATTTGCAGAGCAAGCTAATGAGCCATTAAATGGAGGAACACAATCCCTTCAACATCTTAAAGTGATTGACATCTCTCAGGCTACATACATGTGAAGATGACTTTTACCACTGACCATACAAAAAAGTCAATATACTGTGATGGACAAGTGGGATTAAATAGATTTAATTTAGCAGGACATATGATGATATACAAGTTGTGATTCACGAAGTGATATTCAAAATCAATGGCATCGATTACTTGAAAATCAGAGTATATGAAATGATTCCTAGAAAGGATGTGTTCAATAGAACAGAACTTATTTTATGCCACGATAATATTACAAGAGTCGTCTTCTATGTAAATCCATGTTGCGTTTTTTAGGTAACCTTTCCCTTGGTATTCAAGTCAATCTCTCACTGTACACGTTAGTTCATCTTAACCACTTCACCCCTACAGATTATTTTCCCTTAAAGGAAACCTAAAGTGTAAAAAAAAAAAAAAAAAAAAAAAAAAAAAAACAACACACTTTTACTTACCTGGGGCTTCTTGCAGCCCCCTATAGTCATTCTGTGCCAGTGCCGTCCTTCCGTGACCCTCCAGCCAGCAGCAGCGTCCCCCTCAAATCTGGCCAGCCGCTTGCCTCCTTATCAAGTCCCCAATGTTGTCAGAGCTCTGTGCATATGCAGTATAGAAAAATCACTACTGCACAGGGTGCACGCGGCTCGGGGTTGTGCATGCACAGTAGTCTCTGACTGGCCATGACCGGCCAGCTTTCAGTGAATTGCCACTGCTCACTGGAGGGTGGTGAAAGGATGGTGCGATCACAGAATGACTACAGGGGGTGCAAGAAGCCCTAGATAAATTAAACCTTTTTTAGGTTAAAAACAAGAGAAAAAACAATTATGATACAACAGGGGCGATCCGGAGCACTTTTGCGCACTGCAGCTACAAAATGGGTGTGACCATGCACCAGAATGTGGATGTGGTCATGGGTGGAGCCAAATTTACATAACCTTTGCAGCGTTCTAAGTAGGCCTGCCCAGCAAAATGTTGGATGAAGCTTTCCTCTGCATTAACCACTTAAGCCCGAAGGGTTGTTTATTTTTTGCATCTGAGCAACTTTCACCTCCCATTCATTTGCCAATAACTTTATCACTACTCATCACAATGAATTGATCTATATTTTTTTTCCGCCACAAATTAGGCTTTTTTTGGGTGATACATTTTGCTGATAATTAATTTATTCTAAATCCCTTTTAACAGGAATATTAAGAAAGAAATGGAAAAAAATTATTATTTCTCAGCTTTTGGCCATTATAGTTTGAAATTAATACATGCTACCATATTTAAAACCCATGTATTTTATTTGCCCATTTGTCCCACTTATTATACCATTTAAATTATGTCCCTATCACAACGTATGGCACCGATATTTTATTTGGAAATAAAGGTGCATTTTTTCAATTTGCGTCCATCACTATTTACAAGCCCATAATTTAAAAAAAATATATTAATATACTCCTTTGACATTCATATTTAAAAAGTTCAGAACCTTATGTAATTATTTATGTTTTGTTTTTGTTTTTTATTACTGTAATTTTTTTTTTTTTTATAAAAAATTTTATTTGGGTATTTTTTGATGTGGGAGGTAAACAGCTAATTTTAAATGTTAAAAAATGTATTTAATAAAAAGTGGATGTAGGTGTAGTTTTACTATTTGGCCACAAGATGGCCACAGTCAAAAAGTCCTGGGAGCAATCGATCTCGCTCCCAGGAACAAGAATGAAGAGGGGGAACTTTTTGAACTCAGAAAAACCACAGCGTCTGATGAGACGCTGTCTGCATTTCTGCGGGGGGCTTCGATCAATGAAAGGGATATATAATTCCTTGAATTGATCGCTGGGCTAACGGCCGGCGGCGACAGCATGCCCGGGAGCAAGCACGGCCCGCGGGAGTGCGCGCAGCCCAACTGGACGTGAATGTTCGTCCAGTTGGGCTTAAGTGGTTAAATAAAAAAATCACATACATAGGCAGTGTCACTTAAACATAACTAGGCAGAGTTACTTGGCTTCTGTGCTGGCTTTCTGCTAGGTGAGCTGGCCTGCTGCCAGTCCCCCATAGCATTCTCTGACCTTCTATTAGATGGGTGGGAGCATGGGAGGGGATCCAAAGCTCCCAATGGGCCACCCATTGAGGCACCAACTCCCAGCATGCCCCCAGAGAAGAACCATAGCTTCCTGTATGCCCACATAAAGGCATCTCAGCACCTAGAATAGCATTACAGCACCATATATTGTAAACACTCCACAAGATTCGCACCATCAAGTTTCCATCTTTATTGTTCCATAAAAAACAGGTTAAAACTGTGTGGGTAAGTATACGGTGACGCACAGGCGTTTCGGGCTGTATCAGTCCTTTCTCAAACCATCACAGACCCACATAAACATCACAAGTTAAAACACACATTCATATAAGAAAAGAATGGACCACATAGAGAACTACAGCATTACCATATATACATAGGTATGAGAAAACTTCCACCAATCAGGATCTGTTTAAGCAGCATAGTAAATTCATATGGCAAATATGTACATGTATGACCTTAAACATGCCTCAGATGGTGCATAATAAACATGAGAACACTCACCAGATAGTGTCCTGCGGTGTATGCCGGCCAAACTATGAAAATCAGCTCATTGTGTCCTCAAAATGTATATAACCAATCAGTGTCCTAGTAGA
The DNA here is from genome assembly GCF_040937935.1 of Hyperolius riggenbachi. Taxonomy (NCBI): domain Eukaryota; kingdom Metazoa; phylum Chordata; class Amphibia; order Anura; family Hyperoliidae; genus Hyperolius; species Hyperolius riggenbachi. The sequence continues at coordinate 360,990,423 of NC_090648.1, read as the reverse complement.
CAAAGCCTCTATCCCCAACAGAGTGTTTGCCAATCACAAACCAGTGTTAGAAGGCTCTACCAATCGATATCTCACCGACAGCGGCCGCAAGTCATGGCAGGTCTTTTCCACAGCCTCTCATATGGACGCCAACAGCGTCCGCCATAGGACTGCAGGAATTCCGCCCACCATAGGCGGAAGAAGCGCCGACAGCGTCCGCTATAGAACTGCAAGTATTCCGCCAATCATAGGCGGAGGGGGCGGGATTCAAGTCGCACCACGGCGACCAATCCATGGGAAGCCGACAACGTCCGCCTCCAAGCCTGTGAAAAAAGTCACCAGGCTTGAATGGAAAGGGCGGGACTCGACACGCGCGAGCCAATGAGAGACGCCAAAGGCGTCCGCTCATTTGGCTGCACTTATGACAAACACAGTAAGGCCCGTACTCGCCCACGTGTGGGAAGGAGCTGTCAGAGAGATCACATACGGAATCCTCCATCAAAATGACAGCAAACACTCCCCACTGTGGGCAGCGTCAGCCCCATCAGTCATACGGCAGGCAACAATGTCCGCCAGAGAACTTCTTAAGGGGACAGAAGCATATATCTTCCAAAACACTGAGAGGAAAAGTGGGCATGTAAAAAAAAGGAAACATGTAAAAAACTCATATCCACCATACTATATATAAAACCCCCCAATAGGAGAAAAAGACATACATACATAATTTAGATTACATCAAATTAGATTGGTTAAATCATAGTCCCTATTTAGACCTTTAGGTAATAATGTGTCTAATTTTTTAATCCAATAATTGACTGTTCGTTGTGACCAATCGAGGATCAGTTTCCTAGATGTTTGGGTGATTAAAAAGGAGGGACGCTTGTCTACAGACCTATATGTGAAAGAGACAGACAGAAATTCAGTTCTCCATTTCTCTCCTTTCATCCTCCACATGTACGATATAATATACCGAAGGGTCAATTCAAACGTAGAGAGAATTGTGGATGATGGGGTTTTGAGAGATCAGAGAAAGTATGAGATGAGATGTAAGTTTTTAGCTCGCGGATATCCTCTATCCTGCTTGCAGGAAAACTTTAAATTCAAACAAGGGGTAGACTGGGCTCAGGGCGGGAGAATGTTAAATTGGGAATTTCAGAAAGGATACCTTGTGTTACCACATACAATGTGTTGTCAGACAAAATTGGCAAAATCGTGAACAAACATTGGCCTATACTCAGGCAGGGATTACCCCATGTCAAAGAATTTCACGATTGGCCCTTGTTGTCTTTTAAAAAAGCACCGTCTTTGAGAGATAAAGTGGTGAAAAATGATTTGGGTCCAATTACAACCATTGACAGTAAGAGAAATGGCAACTTTCCATGTATGGGATGCCATTTATGTAGCTACATCGTGAAAGGAGAGACCTTTACCCACCACCCCAGTCGAGGTACTAAATTTAAGATTAAGGGACTATATACTTGTGACTCCAGGTTTGTGATCTACCTTTTGAAGTGCCCCTGCGGGCTTGGGTATGTAGGGAAAACTACCCAGGCCCTCAGGGACAGATTGTCCTCTCATAAATCCCATATTAGAAATAAAAACATGGAATTGTCAGTTTCTGAACACTTTTGTCTCAGAAATCATCGACTATCACAGCTTAGGGTGCAGGTAATTGAAGGGGTGCCCAGTCCACGTAGGGGGGTGATAGACAAACTATTGGCTATGAGAAAAAATTATTGGATTAAAAGATTAGACACGTTATTACCTAAAGGTCTAAATAGGGACTATGATTTAACCAATCTAATTTGATGTAATCTTAATTATGTATGTATGTCTTTTTCTCCTATTGGGGGGTTTTATATATAGTATGGTGGATATGAGTTTTTTACATGTTTCCTTTTTTTACATGCCCACTTTTCCTCTCAGTGTTTTGGAAGATATATGCTTCTGTCCCCATAAGAAGTTCTCTGGCGGACATTGTTGCCTGCCGTATGACTGGTGGGGCCGACGCTGCCCACAGTGGGGAGTGTTTGCTGTCATTTTGATGGAGGATTCTGTATGTGATCTCGCTGACAGCTCCTTCCCACACGTGGGCGAGTACGGGCCTTACTGTGTTTGTCATAAGTGCAGCCAAAATGAGCGGACGCCTTTGGCGTCTCTCATTGGCTCGCGCGTGTCGAGTCCCGCCCTTTCCATTCAAGCCTGGTGACTTTTTTCACAGGCTTGGAGGCGGACGTTGTCGGCTTCCCATGGATTGGTCGCCGTGGTGCGACTTGAATCCCGCCCCCTCCGCCTATGATTGGCGGAATACTTGCAGTTCTATAGCGGACGCTGTCGGCGCTTCTTCCGCCTATGGTGGGCGGAATTCCTGCAGTCCTATGGCGGACGCTGTCGGCGTCCATATGAGAGGCTGTGGAAAAGACCTGCCATGACTTGCGGCCGCTGTCGGCGAGATATCGATTGGTAGAGCCTTCTAACACTGGTTTGTGATTGGCAAACACTCTGTTGGGGATAGAGGCTTTGTCTACTAGGACACTGATTGGTTATATACATTTTGAGGACACAATGAGCTGATTTTCATAGTTTGGCCAGCATACACCGCAGGACACTATCTGGTGAGTGTTCTCATGTTGATTATGCACCACCTGAGGCATGTTTAAGGTCATACATGTACATATTTGCCATATGAATTTACTATGCTGCTTAAAAAGATCCTGATTGGTGGAAGTTTTCTCATACATTTGTATATATGGTAATGCTGTAGTTCTCTATGTGGTCCATTCTTTTCTTATATGAATGTGTGTTTTAACTTGTGATGTTTATGTGTTTTTTATGGAACAATAAAGATGGAAACTTGATGGTGCGGATCTTGTGGAGTGTTTGCAAGCACTTGTTACTCCAGAGTTGATTGCTGCACATCTCTTACCATTGGTGCGGAAGCATTTACCAGAAAGCACCATATATTGTGTAAACTGCAAAGATTAGAGAATGATGCAATGTTATAAAAAAAAAACGATATAACTGAAAATAAAAATATGAGGATATTTTCTTTGCTACTAATGTTCTAGTAATTATCCGTACTATCCAGTATATAGTGCTGTGCTTAACCCCTCACTAAGACCACAGTACATATATAAATACCAATCCCTTTCTTCCGTGCATCGCTCTATTTGCAAATTACCAGTCTGTAAATGTCCATCAGTTTTTTAAAATAGTGCGATCACTCCTTCCAGTATCACAGCGCTGTCATCAGCTTGCACTGCAAAGAAACACCTTGGATGAAGGAAAAAAATACAACATATGGTGTAGCCTGTTTCACTTCTATTCTATCACCCTTATGTGACAGACATCCGTAAACATACGAGGTGTGAACACACAAAAGGGGTCCACTACCTGCGGGCTCAGGCGCTCCCCCCATACGTCCCTGCTCACCAAATAGCCTCTTTAATCCAACAGTCAATGTCTGCCACCAGGGCACTTTCACATGGATATATCTGTAACTAAACTTAGAGAAATAGACTGTGTAAAACCAACTTTAATACTTAGATTAAAAGCAAGTAATGCCCGTACATGTTAAAAAACAGTTATAACATTGTAAATCACCATCCCTATGGTTGGGCAGGATTTAGCGTCTCGCATCTCCACCTCCTCTAAGCCACCTCATAGACAACTTGCGTGTCTTGAAGCTCCGCTAAATTTCACGTAAATTTTCGCAATTGCGCTTATACATAATTATGATTTGCTACTTCAATTGATTTTGTGTAGTCATTTGTAATTTTGTGAAATTTCGCATAACTTATTGCCGACTTTAGCAGTGAATAGCAAAGCCCCCATACATGCTATTGACACCAAAATTGCTACATATGTTGAGGAGAGTCGTGGGTACAAGGCAAAAAAGAATTTTGCAAAAAGACCTTATAGTTTTTGAGAAAATCGATTTTAAAAATGCAAGTGAAAAATGGTTTTTAAGGTTAGAAAAATGACAGTTTAAAAACCATTTTTCTTTGTTTCTTTGCATTTTTAAAATCGAGTTTCTCAAAAACTACAAGGTCTTTTTGAAAAATACTTTTTGTGACTTATACCTAGTGTTGGGCGAACACCTAGATGTTCGGGTTCGCGAACGTTCGCCGAACATCGCCGCGATGTTCGGGTGTTCGCGCCGAACTCCGAACATAATGGAAGTCAATGGGGACCCGAACTTTCGTGCTTTGTAAAGCTTCCTTACATGCTACATACCCCAAATTAGCAGGGTATGTGCACCTTGGGAGTGGGTACAAGAGGAAAAAAAATATTTGAAAAAGAGCTTATAGTTTTTGAGAAAATTGATTGTAAAGTTTCAAAGGAAAAACTGTCTTTTAAATGTGGAAAATGTCATGTTTCTTTGCACAGGTAACATGCTTTTTGTCGCCATGCAGTCATAAATGTAATACAGAGAAGAGGTTCCAGGAAAAGGGACCGGTAACGGTAACCCAGCAGCAGCAGCACACGTGATGGAACAGGAGCAGGCGCAGGAGGAGAAGGCCATGCTTTTTGAGACACAACAACCCAGGCCTTGCATGAGGACAAGAAGCGTGCGGATAGCATGCTTTTTACCGCCATGCAGTCATAAATGTAATAAAGATAAGAGGATCAATAAACAGGGACCGGGCGTCAACGCTAACCCAGCAGCAGCAGACGTGATGGAACAGGAGGAGGCGCAGGAGGAGAAGGCCACGCTTTCAGGTACAACTCAGGCCTTGCATGAGGACAAAAAAATGTGTGCGCAAAGCAATGCAATGAGTAGTTTTCAGGACACAATGGGCTATTCGGAGGAGCTATTCCAACCCCCACAATCTTCTACCTGTGAAAGGTCAATAGAACAGCCACAAATGTTGTGCCCGGATTCACAACCTTTTTCTGTGGAAAATGCACCTCGCACTGAAATGCAAGGCGAGGCCGAGGATGAACATGACGTCAACAACTCAACATGACGCAAAATGGGGGCGGAACAGAAAGCTGCTTTCAATGTTTTGAAGGCCTTAATTGCCTCCGGTGGCCAGTTAGATGCATCATTCATCACACCCAAATCCCAGAGCAATGTGTGCAGGAATTTGAATCTCAGGAGGTGTACCGAGATCATCTGGACAAGCGACCAAGTGACAAGTGACAAAGTGACCAGTGACAAAGTGACAAAGTGACAAAATGACAAAGTGACAAAATGACAAAGTGACAAGTGACAAAGTGACAAGTGACAAAATGACAAAGTGACAAGTGACAAAGTGACAAGTGACAAAGTGACAAGTGACAAGTGACAAAGTGACAAGTGAAAAAGTGACAAGTGACAAGTGACAAAGTGACAAGTGACAAAGTGACAAGTGACAAAATGACAAAGTGACAAGTGACAAAGTGACCAGTGACAGACAACTGACAAAGTGACAAAATGACAAAGTGACAAAGTGACAAAGTGACCAGTGACAAAGTGACAACTGAGAGGTTGTTCTGGGGAGCTCCACTGCACTCAGTCGCATATGAGGAGAGGTCTCGTCGGGACTGCTGACCCTCCTCAGCTTGCTCAAAGCCTTGAGGGTTCCTGAAGATCCTCTGCTTGGAGTTCGCCGGGGTTCAGCTTGGTGTCGGGGTCGGCGGCGTCCTCCTCACTCCAACGTGGCAGATCTTCTGTTGAAGGAAAAACAAACAAACATTGTTAAAAGTCCAGTACCGCTTCTGAAGGACTCACCAAGAGATGCAGGAGCGCTTCAATCTAACGCACCATCGCTCGCTGGGTGATGTCCCTGCCTACGCGCTGAAATTCTACGCTGCACATGCTAGCACGCTTTTGCGCAGTGCCGAGGCGCATTCCAGCAGCTAGTAGCTACCAAGCTTCTGTGGATCTGATTGGGCCACCATGTTGGATCTCTGCCAAGTCCTCCAAAATTTTGAGCAATCCACGTTGCGTGACTGAGCAGTGACAACTCTACAGTCAGCATTACAATACCACTGCTGTGTTTACTGAAGAAATCAATGTTGAAGATGGAAACCGCTGGCATGATGCAAGTGGGGGATTCTGAAGATGAAAACGATCAGCGTGATGATACCAACATCAGGCAACCTGCCTCAGGAAACGCTGGTCCCAGCTATGACAAAGAACAGGACGAGGAACAGCTGGAGTTGGAGCAGGAATTGGATGCCCCCACTGCCGAGGGACAGAGCGGTGCACGTTGGACTTCCACAATTTAGCGGGAAAGGACAGCAGAAGAGGAAGAAAGTGATGCTGGTGACGAATATGGTGCATCACAACAATCACAACGCTTACAAGAACATGAAGATAGAGGAGTCTGGCAGGACTCTCTGGCACACATGGCTCAATTCATGCTAGACTGCATTGAACGCGGCCCGCGCATTATTCACTATTCATTATTATTCATTATTCTGGAATCTGGACAACACCAATTACTGGGTTTATACCCAGTTTATACAAACACAATGTTAAAAAACTGATTGAAGAAAGTGTCAGACAGGTCAAAAATGGAACAATTCCAGCAGGCCCTTGAGGATGGAGACTTTAGAGAGGAGATTGACATCCTCCTCCTTCTCTAGCCAGTTGTACGCCGACAGACTGACTTCAGCAAACCCAGGAGGACCAGGAGGGCAGCAAAGAACACAAGCTGCTGCTAGTGCCCAAAAGGGAATGGTATTGGCAGTGTCCTTGAAGTGGGAACATTTTCTGACACCCATGCAGCAGCCCACAGAACAGCAATCGGGCAGTTCCACGTCCTCCAACACCAATCGCCTAGAGAAGATGGTCAAGGTCCAGGACTACATGTCAGATGGCGTAGCTGTGTTGAACAATCCATCTGCAGACAGACGGTGAGTGTGACAGGCAGCACAGGACCATGGCAACTCACTCATAGTACCACAGTTTGATAGTGCTGCCCAAAAAATTATATGGATCCGTGGACCCGGGCACTGCGGGCAGTACTGGGAAGTGGGAACGCAGATTTTAGTACCTAAACACAAGATACAACATGTTTTCCGGGGTCGGACTCTGAGGCACATACAGACGGTCCCAATCATCATCCTCATCATACAACTCTTCTCCTGAGTCTGACCCACCCACCACCTCTGCCACCCCAACATCCCCAGACACAGACCCCTCATCGTCCTCAACATTAACTTGGGATGCTGGCCTGAGCCCGACCTCCTCCTCCACATCAGGCCCCATCATCTCCTCAATGGCAGCCCTCATTAATCGTTCTGGCGACGGACCGATGGACACAACATTGTCCTCCGGAGAGGGCTGCTGCTGACCACTGGCTGCTGGGGTGGATGTTATAGCTTGCGTGGGGCGTTGGCTGTTGCTGTTGTTGGGAGTGCTGCTCACAGCGGAGGTCTCTGAGGAACTCATGGTGAGCTCATATAGTGGTTGGCGGTGAGTGGAGTATTACTGATCCCAGCAATATACACACTGACTGGCAGAGTACGCAATGCTATATAGTCTGGCTGAGCGGTGTACACAGAGTGGCAGTACACACAATGCTATATAGTCTGGCTGAGCCGTGTACACAGAGTGGCAGTACACACAATGCTATATAGTCTGGCTGAGCGGTGTACACAGAGTGGCAGTACACACAATGCTATATAGTCTGGCTGAGCCGTGTACACAGAGTGGCAGTACACACAATGCTATATAGTCTGGCTGAGCCGTGTACACAGAGTGTCAGTAAACAATGCTATATATAGCGTGGCTGAGCGAGGTACACAGTGGCAGTACACACAATGCTATATAGTCTGGCTGAGCGTTGTACACAGAGTGGAAGTACACACAATGCTATATAGTCTGGCTGAGCCATGTACACAGAGTGTCAGTAAACAATGCTATATATAGCGTGGCTGAGCGAGGTACACAGTGGCAGTACACACAATGCTATATAGTCAGGCTGAGCCGTGTACACAGTGTCAGTAAACAATGGTATATAGTCTGGCTGAGCGGTGTACACAGAGTGTCAGTAAACAATGGTATATAGTCTGGCTGAGCGGTGTACACAGAGTGGCAGTAAACACAATGCTATATATAGCGTGGCTGAGCGAGGTGCACAGTGGCAGTACACACAATGCTATATAGTCAGGCTAAGCCGTGTACACAGTGTCAGAAAACACAATGCTATATATAGCGTGGCTGAGCGAGGTGCACAGTGGCAGTACACACAATGCTATATAGTCTGGCTGAGCCGTGTACACAGAGTGGCAGTAAACACAATGCTATATATAGCGTGGCTGAGCGAGGTACACAGTGGCAGTACACACAATGCTATATAGTCAGGCTAAGCCGTGTACACAGAGTGTCAGAAAACACAATGCTATATATAGCGTGGCTGAGCGAGGTGCACAGTGGCAGTACACACAATGCTATACAGCCAGGCTAAGCCGTGTACACAGAGTGTCAGAAGACACAATGCTATATATAGCGTGGCTGAGCGAGGTACACAGTGGCAGTAAACAATGCTATATATAGTGTGGCTGAGCGAGCGGTGTACTACTGTTCCCAGCAGCGACACACAATGACTGGGGGGGACCCTGGCTAGCGTGGCTGGAGAGCGAACTACCCTGCCTGCCTACCCAAAGCTAAACCCACAGACAAATAGAGGAGATATGACGCGGTTCGGGTATTTATTTACCCGAACCACGTGACCGTTCGGCCAATCAGAGCGCGTTCGGGCCCGAACCACGTGACCCGTTCGGCCAATCACAGCGCTAGCCGAACGTTCGGGGAACGTTCGGCCATGCACTCTTAGTTCGGCCATGTGGCCGAACGGTTTGGCCGAGCACCGTCAGGTGTTCGGCCGAACTCGAACATCACCCGAACAGGGTGATGTTCTGCAGAACCCGAACAGTGGCGAACACTGTTCGCCCAACACTACTTATACCCACTATTCTGCTTAACATAAGTAGCAATTGCATGTATGGGGGCTTTGCTATTAACCTCTAAAGTTTGCACGAAATTATGCAAAATTTTGCAAAAATTTCACGACAAATCATGCAAAATTTTGAAATACTACTTTGACACACAAAATTAATTACAATTTTCTCTGAAATTTCACATTATGATTACGATGCGTAATTGAAAATTTCGATGCGAAATTTCAGCCCATCACTGGTTACCATACACATGACAGTGATTAGATTGTGAGCTCCTCTGAGGACAGTGACATGATTATGTACTCTGTGTACTCTGTAAAGTACTGCAGAAGATGTCAGTGCTATGGTAAGACATTAGACTATTCTATGGTAGGATCAGATTTTGAGCTCCTCTGAGGACAGTCACAGACTTGACTATATACTCAGTTAAGTGCTGCAGGAGATGTCATGCTATATAAATGCATAACAATATGGTAGGACATTAGACTATGGTAGGATTAGATTGTGAGCGCCTCTGATGACAGTCAGTGACATGACTATGACCTCTGTAAAGTGCTGCATGAGATGTCACTGCTATATAAATGCATAACAATATGGTAGGACATTAGACTATGGTAGGATTAGATTGTGAGCACCTCTGATGACAGTCAGTGACATGACTATGGCCTCTGTAAAGTGCTGCAGGAGATGTCATGCTATATAAATGCATAATATTATGGTAGGACATTAAACTACGACTATGGGAGGATTAGACTGTGAGCTCCTCTGAGGACAGTAAGTGACATTTACTATGTACTCTGTAAAGTGCTACAGAAGATGCAAGTACTGTATAAATACACCATAATAAAATGGTAAGACATTAGAAAATCATTACGGCGAGATTAGATTGTGAGCTCCTCTGAGGACAATGAGTGACATTACTATGTCCGGTGTAAAGTGCTGCAGAAGATGTTAGTGCTATAAAAATACATAAATGATAATATTAAGAGAGGACATTAGACTAGCTGCGTAAAAGAAGATTAGCCGCCAGGAGACCTGGGCGCAGGATGCAGCCGGTATGGCTTATCCTGCTGCTGCGCAAGTTCCCAGCGACGTTAATTACTATCAGGGCTGGGCCGAGGCAGAGGCAAGAGAGGCTCCAGCCTCAGGGCGCAGTGTAGGAGGGGGCGCACAACTCACTCAGCTATCATTCCCCTATTGTGTTTGAAGCAGAGAGAAATAAGAAAAGGGGATACATGGCAGTGACTGCAAGCCAGATAATTAGAGATGAAGGTGTTGGGGGCCCTGGGGTGCCTCTTAGTCTAATAGCAATCAGTGTGTGTTGGGGTTGGCTGGGGTGGGAGGGATAGAGGAGCGCACTTTGGTGTCTCAGCCTTGGGTGCTGGAGAACCTTGTCCCGGCTCTGATTACTATTCCCCCTCTAGGTCGACGTGGATGGTGGGGAATGATGTAATTCTGCTGCCAGCAATTACTGGAGGCCGAATTACAGTGTTTTAAAAGTAACTTCAGCTCCGTCTTCTGACAGCGCCGAAGTTACTCACTGTGCACCGCTATAGGCTTAATTCCTATTACGGTCTATGATAATGAGAATAATGGGGAATAATGAGATTGTGAGAAAATGCCAAATGCAGCAGAGAGTGGGTACTGTCCTCTCCTCTCAGTGCCCAATGCTTGAATGTCATGCCACAACGTGTGATATGCAAATGCTGTCATGCCCAGAAGAGGGAATGATGATGAGAAGGGAGGCAGCCCTGCAGGAGAACAGCTAGGTGGGCAGACAGACAAACACAAGGTTTGTTTAAAAGGCCAGCTTGGGGTGCTTTGCAAGCGCTATGGATCGGTTTGAGGGTGCGCTAGCCCTGGCAAGCCCCCTCCCCAGCACTGGCCCTGCAGGCCATTAACCCTGAAGTGTACATGTGGCTTTCTACAGGCCAAGTATATTAGAGCCATTCTTTCTCTGAAGAGCAGCAGGAGAGTCTGGACATCAGAAAAAAGGCTACAAATGTAGCCATTATGAAAAGAGACTATCCAGGGCTATTTAAATAAAAGTAGTTTGTAAGGATTAGGGCCCGTTTCCACTAGCCGCCGCGCTATGAGACACTCCGCGGCACTTCCTGTTCTGCGAGTATGCAGCCGAATCCCGGAAGCCGTGCCATGTACAGCTATGGCATTTGCTGCCACTCACGCGAAAACTGACTGCAATGTCTGCCTAATTGCTATGGCAAGCAATTCAGACGGCGGCGGCATTATCCCCTATAGCAGAGTTTTCCCGTGCGCAGAGTTTTTGCCTGCGGGAAAACTGCGGTTTTGGCCCGATTTCCCCTCTTCTGAAATTTTGGCCATAATTTTGAAAATGACTTTTTTTTTAAATGATGGATTGAGTTTGTCCCATCCTATTTTTTATTTGACATTGGTATGAGCCACAAGACACATAAAATCTATTCTACAACTTGTTTTGATTAAAATGAGGTCACATACACCACATTTGACAACAAACTGGATGCACAGCAATCCATTATTTTCAAGGTGCGCCTATGGCTTTTTTGCAGTCCATTTTTTGCACTAATTTTTACAGCGCCATTGTTTGTTTGCATAGCCGTACCAGCGCAGGAAACCTCTCAACATATTAGACGAGAGCTTGTCCAATATGCTGTAGGGCCATGCTTCTGTCCACATATGAGCACAACCGTGCCGTGCAGACACAAGTACAGCCCATGTCTGGGCAGGTGTAGGCCACACTTGCACCTGTACAGTATGACCACGCTTATAAATGGACAGGAGCGCAGCTAGTGACAGACGAATGTAGCAAACAAAAGTTTGCAGATTGTTGACTTGGGATGGTTGGAAAATTTCTGAAATTCTGATCAAAAATCTACTTTCCGCAGCAGTAATCAGAAGTTGACCGCAGAAAAAGGAATTCTGAAGGAATGTTGCATTGGCAGCAAATTGAAATTTTTAGCCCAATCACAGAACTCGGAAGCAATGGATCAATCACAGCATGCAGAATTTTTCCACGGAAATCAGAATACCACAGAAGTCTTGAGATTAAAATGTCCATGGTATTCAGTTTTCTGCAATAAATCTCTGCATTTTCTGATTGGTCTAATCAGGGGCATAGCAATAGGGGGTGCAGAGGTTGCGACCGCATCGGGGCCCTTGGGCCAAAGGGCCCTCCCTGAACTTCAGTATTAGCTCGCTATTGGTCCTGTGCTCATAATAATCACTTCTATAGATACTTTGAATAGTGGTAATCATTAACAAACTGCTCCCCATCCCCTTCTTGAACCTCTGACACTGTAGTTGCCATTGGCAGATTTTGATGCACCATTTCATTTGTTATGTATGGAGTGCTTGGGGGGCCCTATTGTAAAACTTGCATTGGGGCCCACAGCTCCTAAGCTACGCCACTGGGTCTAATACTACCGAGTATTTATAAATTCTGAGTTTTTTGATTGCCCTAAACTCAGAAATTTTACGCTAATCACGGGACTAGTAAATATTCAATAGTATTGGAATACCGCAACAATTTTAGGCCAATCTAAAGGTTTGGACAAACTCAGTAGTAACAGAGTCTTGCAACTAGTCTAAAAGTTCTGCGATATTCTAATTTACGCGATAAACTTTTACAGTCTCCGATTTGTGCAATATTTCCGACTCTGATGCAAGAGAAGTGCACTTTTTATGCATGTCTCTAGTAGCCGCCGGAGAGATACGTGAAGGGCGCACGTCTGGCTGAAGTTATGGGGCCCGGTACCGGAGCTGGACAAGACTGAGGACGGCAACGTGGGAGCGATCCATGCGCATGGGGCTGAGGAAGCCCCAGATATGTATAAATCTTTTACGTTTACTCGGCTCTGGTACACTAAGTATTTGACCAATCAGAGAAATCGGTTATTTATCAAAGATGTGCCCAAAACAAAAGAAACAAACAAAAAAACCCACAAAACTTTCTGTGGAAAACCAGAAATGTCTATATCCACGTATCCGGAAATCTTCGTTTCCAACCATCTCTGCTGTTCACAAATTTTTCCGTGAATGTTTGCGAATCGTTCATTGCGGACCCTGTTGACTTCAATACTGCCAACTTTAGGGGTTAATAGCAAAGTCATGCTAGAATCACCAAATTTGCTAGGTATGTTAAGGAGAACAGTGGAGACAAAGGGAAAAGCAATCTTCTAAAAAGACCTCGTAGTTTTTGAGAAAATAGTTTTTGAAGTTAAGATTAGAAAAAAAGTAAACGCAATTAAATGACAGATAAAGGCCTCGATTCATCAAGAATTATCGTATCAATTACCGACAGCTTGGTAAAATACCGAACTCGATAAGTTGATTTCAGGATTCATCAAAGTTATCTACAGCTGTTAGCGAGCATTTGGTAATCATTCAATAATGATGCGATAAAACGGAAGAAAGTACAATTCATGAAAATGAAAGTGGGCGTGGTTTAGCGTTAAATTTAGGATTAGTTATCTCCTTCACTGCTCTGTCGTTATTCCAGTCAGATCATTGGTGACAGAGAAGATAGAGCCATTTGAAGTGGTTATGTATCAGCTGAGAGTGATTCAATTGCGCAGAAGGGCAAGAATAAGGTCTAGAACCAAATCAATTTGCAAGAGAATGGATTTATTTGCTATACCAGGACTTTCTCTTGAATCATCTTGTAAGAGAACACAGGCAGTGCCAGGGATAACTTAATTGCTAGCTGCACTAAATTTTTTCTGAAAAAGCTCCTCAAGCTCCTCAAGTCGTAGCTGGCAAAATTGTGGGATAGTCCCAAGAAGCCCTATTCGGAATGTTGCTACGTGGTGTTCAAAGGACTGCCTTTTTACCCACAATTCCACTGGAATCTTATTGCCTTGTGTTAAATTACCGCTGTAAAATTGAAATATCGACACGTTACCGAATGATTACCGCATTGTTATCGTCACGTTACTGAATGCGGAAAAACCTTGATGAATACAATTAGAAATCGATAAACTTCGAATTCGGTGATTTAACAAACTGGAAAAAGTTATCGCAAAGACAATGATGAATCGAGGCCTATGTACTCCTATCTATTGGTAGGGAAACATTACACATGTCAACAGAAAGAGCAGTGACTTTTATGCAGGAGTTTCCAGGTAGTCCGTACGCAACATGTAATTAATGGAACACTCATATCTCCCAACTGTCCATCTTTTGGAGGGACAGTCCCTCTTTGGGAACCAAATCCATGCGTCCCTCTTTCTTCCTCATGTGTCCCCCTTTCAAAAGTAATGTACAGATGTAAATATATGTACTTTTTGTTACTGAAAAATGTGTTCTAAACTTCATTCCCAATTTTAAGTGTTAATATGAAGGAAAATGAACCAGGATAGAAAGGACCAGTGTAGTTTGAATTATAAAAACATTTTTCTTATGAAATCTTTATGGTATGTGTGACTAGTGGACGTGGCTTAAAGAGACACTGAAGTCTTTTTTTTTTTTTACCTTATTTTCTTATTCAGTCCTCTTCAGCATTAAATTTTAAGCTGATTCGCTGCATCCCTGCGGCAGAATAAGTGATTTATGGCACAGAAATAGCCCTGTTGAAGAAGACTGGATAAGAAAAGAAAAAAAAAAAAGAGACTTCAGTGTCTCTTTCACTGTCCCTCTTTCTAATATCAAAAAGTTGGGAGGTACAAACACGTTCCCTTGCACCAATATATGCTACCTTTACAGCTGGTGGTGCGTGCACAGGGACCCACGAGAGCGCATGCTTGCCTGCGATTGCACAGGCACAAACGTCCACGGTGCTTGTCAGAAAAAAAGTACATATATCTATGCCCCTGGTGGTAAAGAAGATCTATGGGGTGTAGATATATGGCAAATAGTTTTCAAGAGCAATGTGGTGACAAATAGAATGAAGTAAGTTCTCCAGGATACCCAATTGTCCTGGTTTCAGCATCAGAAACACTTAATACATCTTTATATTGCTGTATATTGGTAGTGATGCTTATCCTAGGCTATTTAGCTATGTTGAAATTTCCCAGAGATCTCAGAGATCAGGCATTATTTTCACTGGCATCGGAATTATCAAAATCAATTATTCCACAGAACTACACCTACCAGGACTAAAGATGCCTAGCATAGCGGCGAGGTAAGATTTTACAATGGGTAAACACTAGTACATAGCAAGGAAATGAACAGCGCTACTTAAAAACAGGCAAGTGCCTACCTGCAAAAGAGTGCAAGCCCCACTTGTGGGATATAATACACACCGAGCATACACATGACCTGCCTACCACTGGAGGAGGATGTTAGTTTCCTGTAACAGCTTGCATGCAACCTATTAAGTACTCGTCCCTCCCACTGCGAAGAAGTCGATCCTCCATGGGAGGGGCCTAACACTAACTAGATGGGTAAACACTGACTAAATAATTATATATAAAATGAAGACCATTTCAGATTAAATGGGCTCTAAGTTGATTTTCCCATATTGATATGAAATTGATAGGTGTCCAAAATGAAAGTGTATCTGTAGACAGGTTGAAAATGCAGTCTGCTTCTGTATTCCTTGTTTAAAAAAATCCTGAGAGATCACCAAAAAGAAAATTAGCAAACCGCAAAAACGCATATACTAAATATTTTATGCATTTTTGATGTAGGACAAGTGTGAACACTGCCTAATCCATTTCTGGACAGAGTCTCTGCCTTTCTCAATGTTATGGCAATGGATGCGCTGCACATTTAAAATGCATGCAGCAGTGCACTGCAACGGACCCATAGCCATTACATTGTCTGGACAAAACATCTGACTGGCAACCTATGCGCTGATGCAGTGCAGTGCATTCACTGTAAACCTAGCTAAGGCGTCCCACGCGCCCAGAAAAGCAGTGACAGTTCTTGTTGGCTTTCAGCATTTATCAGCGTTTTTCACCCCTCCTGGGGGACACAGACACATGGTAATAAGCAACTTGTTACTTCCGGGGTTGGCTTATGGGAAAAATAAGGATAAAAACACAGCATTTGCACAAATGACAAACGACTGTGCTAGTGCTGCCCATTCACTAGCACTTAAATGACAAGCAAGCTTCTGTATGAACCAGCCCTAAAACAAGGCTAGAGTAAGACATTCAGGACCCTGGAAAGCAGCCTATTCAACCAAAACATGCAGTAACATTTGATAGGCTCAGAAGGGGAGCTATAGGCCTCGTTCACATCATACGCGCTTCTATGCGCTTTTGGAAGCACATATGATGTGCTGAAACGCAGGAACGGCAGAAGGGCATAGACAGCCCTTCTACCGTTCACATCTACTGCGCTGCACATAAGTACGGTGCGCTATGAAGCGCTTGGGTACTGCTGTTTGCATTTTGCCCGCAAGCGCAGAGCTGATCCCATCACTTTTAATGGATGGGATCAGCAGCGCAGCGGGCAGCGGTTCAGATGGCGTGTGATCGTATGCGTTGCGATCGCACAGCCATCTGCGCTGAAGAGATGTGAACAAGGCCAGTAAAAACAGCCAGCGCATTATTCAATCTCACGATCTCTAAGGACTTAAGGTGGCCACACACCATACAGTTTTTTTATTTTGATTCAATTTGCTCATTCCGATCCAAGTTTCGATCAGAACCTTCAATGCACCACACACATTTTCAAGAATGCTGCAGTTTCAGGATAAAAACTAGGAACACCAAGAGCCCCAATAGTGTAATATGTACTGGTAAATGGTTACTAGATAGAGTAAATATTAATACTCACAAACCAGGGTTACCATTAGGCAACCACTGTAAAGGCAGGTGGGGAGATTTTCCTGACCCCACTCAGGAATAAGAAGTCGCTCTCTGTAGATGAGAAAAAAGGGGGTTCAACCCTCCACCCAGGGTGGACTCAATATTATGCAGGAGAACAGAGGCGCCAAAAGGATAAAAGGAAGCTAAATGGGCTTAAAACCAAGTTCTTGGTAAATAGAGGAGGTAGTGGTGGACTTACCTCCTCCAAGTAGACACACAACGACTGTAGTAAAGACAGTCAATATATTTTATTTAAGAACTCCAAATATGCAACGCGTTTCGCAGGTTTGATCCCGCTTCATCAGGCAATAACAACGGAGCAATAGCATATGTGGTCAGTAGAAGAGCCAGGCACCTCTGTTTGAGGATAAGAGATCATAAAGTCTGAAAAAAATAGTTGGTTAGAAAAATCAAGAGAAAAAAATAAATAAATGTTGGTACGTACTGAATAGTTAAAATTTGTTTATGGTTTAATACCAGAGTCACAGTCCATCACACGCATACATTTCTTGATAAAATTGGTTTGAAATTTCCAACATGTCCAAACAAAAAAAAAAAACAGAACAAAAAAAAAAACAACAACAACAACTGGAAATTCGATTGGATTTCTCAATCGAAAACAAATAAAAGCTTTACATTTTTTGGGGCAACGATCCTATTTATCGAATTGGTGTAAAATTAAATTGTTTAATTGCATGGTGTGTGGCTACTTTTAGGATTGAGCATCTGGACTATGTGCTGTTGTATAACAATTCTTCTGAATGTGATCTCCATTCTTTAAAGTATCACAAACGCACGCACACAGTGAGAGATACAACACAAGTAAGGATAAGGATAAGGTTGAAATGGGTACATTCCCAGTACTGTTTTCTTGAAGACAAAAGTAAGTGGGTGAGATGGGGAAAAATTTGTGCAGTGGTTTAAAGGACAAGTGTACTGTGAGGTATGTGGAGGCTGCCATATTTATTTTCTTTTAAAGTTGACCCAACCCAAACTTTTTTTTAATTAAAAATATTTAGTTCCACCACTCTGACACATACAAAGATAAATAAACACTCCTTCAAACCTATGAGGATTTCAGTGCATGCTTTTCACCCTTCTCTTTTCATAACTAGGGTTATACTGGGGGCTGCCATTCGCAATTCCTCCATTGCCGGACACAACCTACTCCACCAGTTTGCCGGATTTTGTCCCGGGAATTTGAAAAGAAGGGAGGGGTTTCTCCAATAAATGTAAAATATTTTATATTTGTCATCACGCAGCTGAAAAAAGGCTGCTATTTATTCTTATAATTTAGAAAATAGATTTTATTTCTGAAATCTTGTGTTTTTAATTTGGGTCCACTTTAAGCAATACCAGTTGCTGGCTGACTTGCTCTTTCTCTGCCTCTTTCATTTTTTCGATTTTCGTTCAGTTCTATGAAAATCGATCAAAAAACAATAGAACAAATGATTAGAAAAAAAAAAAAAAAAAAAAAAAAAAGGAAATACATTTTTTTTTTTCGAAATTCAGAATAGACATGTTGGAAATAATCGATCTGGCAGGTAAATCTGCCAGAAAATAGTATAGTGTGTACCTAGAATAATACTTTTAGCCATAGACCCTGAACAGGCAAGCAGCAGCAGATCAGGTGTATCTGACATTGTCAAATCTGACAAGATTAGCTGCATGCTTGTTTCTGGTGTTATTCAGAAACTAATGCTGGGCATACACGGGTCGTTTCTCCCTTATCAATCGAGCTGCTGATGGCTCAATTGATAATATCTGACAGGTCCGATGACCCGCCGAAATAGATTCCCCGCTAGATCCCCGCGGGCGGACAATAGCGGGGAATTGAGCGGAAGATAAGGAAGTGCCCGCGGGGACCAGCGGGAATCTATCCGGACGGCCGCGGCGACGAGCCGGATCGTGTGGGGACGCGGCGGGAGTCGATCCGGCGGCTAATCGAGCTGCCGGGTCGACCCGTGTATGCACAGCATTACACAGCCAAATAGATGAGCAGGGATGCCAGGCAACTGGTATTGTTTAAAAGGAAGTAAATATAGCAGCCTCCACATACCTCTCGCTACAGTTGTCCTTTAAGAGAGACACAGCAATCTTGAATGGACTGCAGCATATCATGCAGCTAAGAGCATTTTAAAACATATCTGAAGTGACAGGTGACCTGATAAGATAAACATAGTTAGATATAACACTAGTCCCACTAAAGGTGCATGCACACCTTTGACGGATGTCGCCCGGAACCCCTTGGGCAGCACTGCTGGGCAGGGCTGTACAGGTGCGAAGTCAGCTCTATAGGAAAAGCCCTTAAATTGATAATACAAAGCTGATAATACACAAACAATTTTTTGATCAGAATGACCCTTAAGATCAACAACTGTCTCACCTATGTGCCCCCTCCCCAACTCTTGAGAAAGCCGGCATGTCCGGTGAAACCGGTTCACGCTAATCCTGCACCCCCTTAGCCTTGGATAGCACATGCGACATGCTGCGGGTAACCTTCGGGGCCGCTCTAGAAGCTGAGATTTGCCTTACACACCAGCACTATCATCAGCGCTATACAACACACTGGACAACTATATAAAAAGACAAACAGGTGGAACTGAGCACCGAGTCCAGGGGTCACTTATGGCCCATACTCACGAGGGACTTTTGTCGCCTCAACACGCGGCGCGCGCGTGTTGCGGCGACAGGTCGCCCGTGAGTATGGGCCGTCGCACGCGCGCGCACCCCGAACTGTCGCCCGCCGCTCTTGTCGCCATGCGATTGAAAGTTTCAATCGCATGGCAACAGTCGCCGCCGCACCTCCGCCGCAACTGTCGCTAGTCCGCGTGAGTACGCGGACTAGCGACAGCAACCTCCATAGAGGTGAATGAAGCTTCCGGCGGGGGGAGGAGGAACGTCGGCGACAGCTTCCGTCTCGCCGCTGGTCCCTCTTCCGTGTGTGTACGCGGAGGGACCTGGAGAGAAGCTGTCGCCGGCCTGTCGCTAGCACGCTCACGTGTGCTGGCGACAGGCCACTTCTGCAGCCCGTGAGTACGGGCCATTAAGCAGCGGTGGAGATAAGCAGTTGCAATACCACGGAGGCGTGAAAACCTATTGGGTGAGACCACTCTTTGTTATTTACGCTGATAGATAGCTGGATATAAATACAAACACTATTCTACCCGCAGTTTGCTATACCATAATGTGAATCAAACTTCATTTTTACACTTATAATGGAACCTTGAGGACTATATGGCGGCTATTGATGCATTTAAAACCACATATACTACAGTGGACTATATTTATAGTGATATCACAAGGAAAGAACATTTTCTTCTATGGAATTTCAAACTTCAAGAGTATATTCCCATGTTATATATGCAATTGCATCTACATATATATTTTTTGAACTAAATGTCTGTAGGCCTCAGACAAGCTTGGGACTGAGTCATTTTTTTTGATTCACTGATCTACATTACAGTGTGCTGTTTATGATGAGGATGCCGAGTACCCTTACATAGGGATTTTATATGGTTCTTTTTTAGATATGCTAAAATTAAGGTTATGTTTTAATATGCCAATGCTCAATGACACTTTTTGAATATAGCTCTTGTACTTGAATGTTATCCCAATAGTGTTTCAGTGCACTACATAGAATAGGTAAAATTGGATGAAAACGATTGGATCATTAGTGGCCACCTTAAGATTAGATCAGATAATGGTGAGGTGACCACTGATCCAAATAGGATTTTTAGCACTTTCCATGATTATTAATTTCAAGGACCCACTGCAAACAATTTTTTGATCTTGAGGAACCCCTGCATTTATTTTGAAGGTGGCATGGTTTTTGAAAGTAGGTTAGCCTGTTTATTTCACTACCCCCTATTACACTGCCACTCATACATTCTTCTCATCCTAGTGCTTTTTATTAATGTGCTCATTATTCTGCCCCCCAATGTAATGCTTCTTTTTACAATACCCCCTATTATAATGTGCTCTATTATACTTCCCCTATGATGGGAAAAATTCCAAGGAACCACTGCAAAGTACTAAAGGAATGTAACGATAGGTGTCAGCAACCAGAGAGACAGAATCTGATTATTGGTGATCTGCAGTATCACCAAGAATACAGATCTATACCTGATTATGGATGATCTGCAGAATCACCAATAATACAGATATAGTACTAACCTCTAGACACCGGAAGCGTGTAAGAGTTTGGTATAACAGTAGGAATTGACCCACCGGGGTAACAGGTGGTCCAATAAGTAGAGAAAGACTCTACTGCAGTCAAGGGCTCCAGGAGGGAGAGTCCCCGACTGGTCTTGCAGCAGGGCCCTCCTCTGAGGAGCATGGGACCCCTGCAGGAGGACTGAGCACCCAAAGGGTGGGTGACAGCCAGAAGGGTCGGGCAGGCCGGGTCAGCAACACACAGGCAGATAAGGTACAGGCAGGGTCGGCAACAGTAGATCAGAAATGCGAAGGTACCGAATCAGAAGACAGAAGAGAAGTCAGGAGAGATACAATTCATAAACAGATATCCAATAATGCCTAGTCTTGAGTGTGAGGTCCGTGGTCTCTACACTCTGGAACTGGTCTAAGGAATAACACAGATGATATACAATATTCCTAGTCTGGGGTGTGAGGTCCATGGTCTCTACACTCTGGAACTGGTCTAAGGAATAACACAGATGAAATACAATATTCCTAGTCTGGGGTGTGAGGTCCGTGGTCTCTACACCCTGGAACTGGTCTAAGGAATAACACAGATGACATACAATATTCCTAGTCTGGGGTGTGAGGTTCGTGGTCTCTACACCCTGAAACTGGTCTAAGGAATAACACAGATGAAATACAATATTCCTAGTCTGGGGTGTGAGGTCCGTGGTCTCTACACCCTGGAACTATGCTAGAGAAGAACACAGATAATAATACAGTGAACTGGCTAAGTGTGGATTCCCAGGTCCCTCCTGGTTCCACCACACTGAAGGATCTAACTAAGGTCTGAGTGCTAACACATAGGTATTCGCAACGCCAGACAATCAGCAACTGAACAGCAAGAGATATATATAGAAAAGCGCTCCACAGCGCCGCCCAGCTCCCATCAGCAAATCACCTGCTGAGCTGGGATCAGCTGACCGCCTCGATCAGCTGACCCTTCTCCTATTGGCATAAAGAGCCTGTCTTGTGGCGCGCGCGTAGCTCTCCATCTGTGTGCACTACTAGGTCCAGACAAACCAGAAGCATGTTGCTGCGGGGAAACCGCCGCTCTGTGCGCGGATTCCGCCGCCTCACTGCCAGAACGCGCGGCGGTTTCTCCGCAATCCGTCACAAGGAACCCTTGGGTTCCAGGGAACCCTGGTTGAAAAAAGCCTGATCAAACTTGTATAAAACCCCCAGCAGAACTGCCTGACAGGGGTGTCCGAGTTCCTAAATAAAGTTCCCATGCCCTAAATACTGATGCAACCAAGGCCCTTAATGTATCCATCTCTGAAACGGAGATGGCTAAGGTCATCCAGGAGCCTATGTCCTAAATTGGTTAAAGGTAACAAAGCATTCCAGAGGAGGGGTGAAGCATAGAGACCTCCCTAAATTTTCTCCATAGAACTGATCTTGAACCAGTGAAAATTCATAGATTGGACCCAGCCAGCTCCACCTAGTGCTTTCAAAGTTGTCTGGACGAGGGGTCCACACTTGGTGGACGAGTCCCATTGTCTCGTGCTTCTGGACTAGCTTCCAGTCTATCTTGGAAAAATTAAAGAACGTAATGTCAGATTTCTGAACCCTTAATTATCATACCCAACAAAAACCGATAGTGGGTGGAGCCAACCCTATAGATTTGTCCACAAAACTTTTTTTCAGTGTAAATGGGACATAGGCCACCTTGATATACAAAAGAGCTTTATTGATACAAAACTACAGACACCAAAACTTCAGCTTACAAAATGTAAATGGGACATCGACATCACAACATAAATTCACTCATTAAAAACAAGGGAGCGGATAATGTAGCCATCAGACAGCTGTCTCAAGTAATCAGGGTGACAAACAAGGATAAATTATGATGCATCAGCAATACATGCACTCACATTCGTCCACACAAGCATACGTATGTGCCACAAAAATAGATCGGTGGGGGCCCCTTTAAAAAAAATAGTTTATGCATTGTAGCAAGCCAAAAACACAGTTCCTCTGATGTTATTGAGCAAACAAAGGCCATATGCCAGCAAAGCCAACTGGATGTTAGTATTCGTGAGCTAAAGCGCAAAAATAGCAAAATAAGCCAGTGCACTGAGTGCTCTCATCACACGATCCTCACAAAGTCCTCTCCTTCCTCTAGATGCCGGTCTGTGAGCCAGACTACTCAGGGCTGTCTGCCGCTCACAATAGAGTATGGGCGTTACCAGTCTGGGCCCAAGAGCTGGCTGCTATCCTGGAGAGGTCTCCCCTACACCGGGGAAAACAGCGGGGCAATGGCGTATAGATGCCGAGTCATCAAATCGGCACCTCCGTAGGTGGATGTCCGCCGGCATCGCGGTGACGTCACCCCTCCGATCAGCTGTCTTAACTCCGCCCACCTACGTTTCGCATCCTGATTGGATGCTTCCTCAGGGTGTGGCTTCCCAGTCAGTACGGGGTATTTTTTTTTTTTGTAACACTGTTTTTATTAAAGGATAATATAGTGTACAGAAAGTGTATAAAACATTTAACAGCTTCTTATCATCCAACATTTACAAAAATAATAGCTTAAAAGTAGTAAAGCTAAGAACAATATAGGTCCATAGATAATACCTATAAAAAGAGGAGAAAAAAAAAAATAAAGGAACAGATAAAGATGGTTCATAGTATGCAATCTATGTTATACTTTTATAGATAATTTAAGATTTTTAGACTGGTCTGGTCAGCCCTTATTTGTATAAGTCGGTGTGGTTGATGAGTGGTAGATAGGTCCCATATTAAGTTTAAGTCTTCTACATAATGAGGATCATGTCATTATTTCAGTATTACATGAAAAACTGATACCTCTCGATATGCTACAGGGTTCATATAGGTTTATAAGTTTATGACATCATGGTGGGTTATAATTGGAGAAGTATAGTTCCCATAAATTCCATACTTTATCATATTGGGGTTCTGTATCTCTGAGCATAGCTGTGAGATATTCCATGAGTTTAGTCCATTGCAGTTTAGCGATGATTTTAGAAAGAGTTGGGGCCTCAATGTCGCGCCATTGTGATGCTATAGCCAGTCTCGTGGCTGTTAATATATGTGTGATAAGTTTCATAGGATGTCGTGTGGAGCCATAGATAGGTTTGCCCAGTAGCATATGGATAGGATCTAGAGGAATGGAGATACCAGTTACCTTTAAGATTAAAGTTTGTATAGCGACCCAGAGGGGTTGTATAATTGGGCAGGACCAAAAGATGTGCTCTAATGTACCTAAATGATTACAACCCCTCCAGCAATTATTGGTGACATCAGGATACATTTTTGATAACATCTCAGGAGTTCTATACCAATGAAATAGAATTTTGTATATATTTTCTTTCACCTGACTACATATAGAAGTACGTTTGGCGTTGTCCCATATAGATGTCCAATCCTCTAGGCTTATGGACTGACCAATAGCTTGTTCCCATTTAGACATATAGGTGTGATTCGGTTTGAGAGTGCCTGACTTATCCAGCAACAGTGTATATATTGAAGATATTAGACCTTTTTGGTGACCTCTAGTTTCACATATACGTTCAAATGGGGAGAATGTGGGTATAAGGTTCACCCCCTTAGTGTATGTTCTTAAAAAATGGCTGATTTGATTATATTCCATGTGAATTTGTGTAGTAAAGGTAATTTTTTCCTCTAATTTATTTTTTGTTATAAGTTTACCTGTGGAGCTATCTGTCCATTTGCTAAGGTTATAATATTGTAAGGTGTACCATCTCCCCATAAAATCCTCAGATGTCCCTGGAGAAAAAGCAGGGTTACCCAAGATAGGGTATAGAGGAGATATTGGGGATCTAAGATTAGCTTTTTGGGCTGCAGCTTTCCATATTTGTAGGGTGAATTTAATAGTGGGTAGCATTTGTGTTAAGGGGATCTTAGGTGGATTTTGTGACCATATTAGGGCAGGAAGGGATATTGGGTAAACACTCTTTGCTTCTATGTAACCCCATTTAGTACGGACTCTGAAGTCAGACCATTCTGGGAGTTGCCGTAGGTGGGCTGCCTGGTAGTAGAGTTTTAGAGAGGGTACTCCTAGACCGCCTTGTTCTCTAGAGGCCATGAGAACAGATGCTCGGACCCTGGGCCGGGAATTATTCCATATGAATTGTAAAAAGGCTCGTTGTAGTATTTTGAATTGTGAAGAAGGTACTTGGACAGGAAGGGTTTCAAAGAGATACAGAATCCGTGGTAATATGTTCATTTTTAGTGAGTATATCCTACCTATCCAAGATAGTTTGTAAGCCGTCCATTTATGGAGATCTTGTAGGATAGTTTGTATTAAGGAGGGGAAATTTGCTTTGTATAGGGTGGAGTAGTTAGGTGTGAGGAAAATACCAAGGTATTTGATAGTCTGTGTCTTCCATGTAAATTGAAATGAGTGTTTTAAATTATCTAGCATAACAGGAGGTATTTTGATGGGAAGTGCTTCTGTTTTTTCTTGATTCAGTTTAAAACCTGAGATAGCCTCAAATTCCTGTAGAATTGATTGTAGGACAGGTAGCGAAATGAGTGGTTGGGTTAGTGTTAATAATATATCATCTGCGTAAAGCGAGATTTTATATTCTTGAGAGCCTTGTTTTACCCCCGATATGTTTGGATTTTGCCGAATGGCACAGGCCAGGGGCTCAATACTAATTGCAAATAATAGAGGGGACAAGGGGCATCCCTGGCGTGTGCCATTTTGGATTGGGAAGTTGTGTGGAGATGCAAAGGGGAGTTTAACAGATGTGGATGGGGAAGAATATAAGTAATTAATTAATGTTAAAAAGGGTCCTCTGAATCCTTGATGTTCCATGACTTTAAATAAAAAGGGCCAGGATAATCTGTCGAAGGCCTTCTCTGCATCCAAACTAAGGAGCAGAGAAGGTCTTCCGGATCTGTTCATTAGTTCTATTAAGTTAATGGCTTTTCTGGTGTTATCGCCCGCTTGGCGCCCCATTATGAATCCTACTTGGTCATTATTGATCAAAGAAGTTAGTATAGGATTTAATCGGTTGGCCAATACTTTAGTAATAATTTTAAGGTCCGAATTAAGGAGGGATATGGGTCGATAGCTTTGTGGAAGTTGGGGATCTTTTCCTTCTTTAGGTATCATGGTAATTAGAGAGTTTAGGAATGAATGAGGTGAAGGTTTTCCTTCCATAAGCCTATTGGCTAAGGAAGCTAAATGAGGAGTGAGGATGGCAGAGAATTTTTTATAATATGAATATGGTAGTCCATCTGGTCCAGGAGCTTTAGTGGAAGGTAATAATTTAATGGCCTCTGAGATTTCTGTGGTTGTTATTGGAGCATTCAGTTGTTTGATATTATCCTCTGAGAGTTGTGGTAATGGCAAGTGATTCAGGAATGAATCTATTTTAGAACGATTAGTTGAGGGGCATGTAGGTTTAGGGAGGTTATATAGTTGTTTGTAGTAATCTGAATATTTGGGCCACTTTTTGGGGGTGGTAGTGAACAGTACCTTGGGTATCTTTCATGGAGTAAATGTAGTGTTGTGAGGATTGTGGGTTCAATTTGCGCGCTAAGATAGTGTGAGGTTTGTTGCCTCTTTCGTAAAAAAGTTGTTTTGTCCATCTCAGGCTTTTTTCTAACTGCGTACATTGTATTGTTTGTATCTCATGTTTGATAGCCTGTATTGTGGAATAGTGTGTTTGGGTAGGCTCTTTTTTGTATAAGGTTTGGGCTTTGAAGAGATCTGAGTGGAGGGCTGATAGTTTATGTGTTGCAGTTTTTTTCCTTTTTGTGCTTTCTGAAATGAATAACCCTCTTATAAATGCCTTGTGGGCTTCCCAGATGACCCCAAAGGATGACACTGACCCAATATTTGTTGTAAAGTATGATTGCAATTCATCCGCAAATTGAGATAACAATTCCTTGTTTTGTAATAAGTTCTCATTTAACCTCCAGAAAGTTGGTTTATGGCTATATGAGAAAAGGTCTATTTCCGTAGTGACTGCATGGTGATCTGACCATGCAATTGGGTGTATCTCTGCTCCTCTTAGTAAGGGTAATGTAGTAGCTGTTGTGAAAAAGTAATCAATACGGGAGCTTGATGCATGAGGAGGAGAAAAAAAATGTATATTCTATAGAGGTAGGATTTGAAATTCTCCAGATATCCAATAGTCTGTATTTTCTTAAAAGAATTCTGAATCTGCGGGAATTGCGATCATGGGTGGATGTTGTAGTAGAGTGTGAGGGGATGTGACGGTCTTTAGTGGTGGAAAAAGCTAAATTAAAGTCTCCTCCTAATATTAGGGAGCCTTCGGTGTTCTTAGATAATTTTAAGAGAAAGGAGTTCAAAAATGATATTTGCTTGTTATTGGGGAGGTATACATTCGCTAATGTGACAGGTTTTCCCGCCAGGGATCCAACAAGTATCATATAATGGCCATTTAAGTCAAGGATAGTTTTGGAAATCTGTAGAGGAAAGGATTTTTTATATACAATAGCCACTCCTGCTTTCTTCTTGGGACCTGAGGCCAGACACACCTCAGAATATACCTTGTTATAGAGACGTGAAGGGTCGTCCTTTCGTAAGTGCGTTTCTTGAAGAAAAGCTAGATCAATATTCAACCTCTTCAAGTCTCTGAACAATGAAAACCTTTTCTGTGGTGTGTTAAGGCCTTTAACATTGAGAGTCAGAAAGTTAACCATAATCTATAACAAGTTGAACATGCATAAACCAGTGAAGGGCAGACCAATTAAGTTTTTTAACTATCACTTTGTTAATTAGTATACAGGTAAAAGCAATATGAACCATCATAAGTAACGATAATTGAGATAACCATAACATTACATAGAACCAATTAGTAAGTTGGGAGCCACTTTCAGACCAGTGGCTGCCTGTACGGGCAGCATAAAACTGCTGCCAAAGTAGAGAACTCCCTGGATTGGTCAGTCGCCGTGACGGCTGGCCAAGTCGAAGGAGTATCTCTCGGAGGCACATGCGGATGTCCAGGGTGGTATGTTGGATTATGAATATGCTAACGATGGTAATTAACATGGGTTAACAGGTTGAGCTCTATTCCACCGCCTGTAAAGGAAAAAATGTAGTGAATAGGTAGATGTGTCTGTCCCAGACAAGACTAGTTCAGATAGTGCAACCAGTGTCTTCGTGTTTCTCTGACAAAGTCATTTATAACCAGGTGGGGGTTGGTTGATTCTTCTAAGATTGTACGTTTTACTAGGGGGACGTTAGTATTAGTTGTATAGTTATTATGAAGTGAGTCCAGATTGAGCAAGATCTGATTGTTATATAGAATCTGGGAGGTAAAGTCTAAGTTCCTGTCGGTTGATCTTCCATTTCCTCAGGTTTATCTGGAAAGGTAATACTGCGTATAGGGCGCTTGGTCCACTCCGATATATGCCTTATCTTCCGCGGAGGCGAAGATGTATGTGGGGATTGGGTTAAAGAGGCAGTGTTAGCGGGGAGTTTGAGGCCTAGTTGTCTGAGAAACATCGGGGCATCATCGAGATCAGAGATAGAGAGAATCAAACCTTGTTTGTTTACAATAAGACGAAAGGGGAAACCCCACTTGTAGCGGATGGCAGCTTCTCTGAGAAGTTGCGTTATCGGTTTAAATGCTCTCCTTTTTGCCAGGGTGATTAGGGATAAGTCATTATAAACAGCAATCTCTTCTCCTTTAAATGAAATGTTTGAAGTGTTCCTGAGGGCTTTGAATAGTGCATCTTTTGCTTCAAAGTAATGCAGTTTCGCAATAATGTCTTTAGGTGTCTTTGAGCCAGTTTGTCGTTCCCCCAGTGATCTGTGGGCTCTGTCTATTCTCCACATCTCTTCTGGCATGTCAGGGAGGATAGTGTGGAAGAGTTCTTTAAGATAATCTTGGATATGTTCATTTTTCAGAGCCATGGATACCCCTTTGATACGTATGTTCTGCCTCCTCTCCCTGTTCTCCATGTCCTCTTGTGCTGTGCGTAGGAATTTTATATCTGTCTGCATCAGTTGCTGATCTTCTGTTAGCTCAGCTTGCTTTGCTGTGATAGCCTCCATCTTTTCCTCTAGGGCATGTGTGCGCTCCCCCAGCCCTGCAAGTTCAGTACGTAGTTCCTTTACAGCCGTCATAATTACACTCTGTAAGGAGTTATGTAGGCTGTGGTAATGTTTGTCTAGTGCAGTTTCAAGGAGAGCTGCTGTGAGAGGCTGTGTATCGACCCTTGTACTTGCCTGTTCTGAATGCTGAGGGCCTGATAGATCTGCGTGGCCGGCGCCATCTTGGCTGGGAGGAGGGCTCAGAAATTTGTCCATGGTGCCCGCTGGAATCACGCTTTTGGGGCCCCCTTTGTGCGCCATGATGTTCCGGAGAGGGAGCTGGAGGTGTCACGACCTGAACCGCCGGTCTGGTTTGCGGCGAAAGCGGAGATAACTGCTGTTAGGAGCGGCGGTGGACGGAGCTCACTCGCTAAGCGGCCATCTTGTACGGCTCGCGCATGCGCCTCCCAGTACGGGGTATTTTTGAAGCAGTGAATAGTCCCGCATTGTCCTCACCAGCCACTAAAGTTCAGCATAGCTGTATCCAAAGGCAGGCATAATTACAGGTACAGTCACGTCAACACAGACATCCACAGCAGGTTACTTTCCGTTTCTGTGAAATATAAATATAGATCCATGTCCAGGGAGCCATGCAACGATGGCGGCATGCAGGAGCATGTTACCTGCTGTAGGCTTTCGAAAAGAGGTAGATACAATCCTGTTATCCTTGATTCTAAGCAAAAGATCTAAAAATTAGATCTCTATTCCACAAGTATATATGAGTCGAATATTCCGCCCATTCCTGTTTAATTCAGCAATGAACAGTTCCAACTCGTGTTCACTACCCCTCCATGCCACCAACACATCGTCAATGTAGCGGATCCAGAGGGTGACATGTGCCCCATACTCCTGGCTGGGGAAGAACAATTCACATTCCCACAAGCCTAGGTGCAAAGATGCATATGCTGGGGCGCATGCCGCCCCCATTGTCGTACCCCGTATCGGACGGTAAAAACGGCCGTGAAAAGCAAAGCAATTCCAGTCTATCTTGACCAGGGTTTTGCCTGTTAGAATCTGTAAAGATCCTAAGGTCTTTCGCTTAGGCCTAAAACCAGGAAAACTAAAAAATCTGCATCACAGACTACTGTAATACATCTTATTAGCAGCAAAACATTAACTTGCTGTGTTAAACTCCTGCATTGACCATATAATGGTATGTTATTGCTTCAATGCCTTAATTCAGGACAAAATGATCCAATTTTCTTCAACTGGGGAACCATGGATTTATTTTAGAGATGGATTGGGCTTTCAATCTATACTATAAGCCTAAAGCTGTGCACACACTTGAAATATTACAGACCAATTTTACCACCTTCCATGTAGTATGAGAACACAGTCTATTTTATTGAGCTGAACTCCCCATCAGATAAAAATCTTTGCAAGATGCTCTACACAAACAATCATTTGCAGATCTGAAGATCCATCCTGGTGGATCAGGATGACACGTTGCTTCACTTCAAGATGCGTCGGGAAGGATATCTGCATCTGCTCTGTATAACCTGTCAAGGACATTTAAAAAAAATAAACTGCTTGTCATCTGAAGCTCCTAATGTTAGGTACATTAACAGTGGCTGGATAGTGTAATGGTTAAGGGCTCTGCCTCTGACACAGGAGACCTGGGTTCAAATCTAGGCTCTGCCTGTTCAGTAAGCCAGCACCTATTTCAGTAAGGAGTTTCTTGGGCAAGTCTCCTTAACACTGCTACTGCCTACTGAGTGCGCTCTAGTGGCTGCCTCGCAAGCGCTTTTCGAGTCCGACAGGAGAAAGGCGCTATACAAATACTGCCATTATTACATGATAACAGGGTTATGGCAGACACCTAATTTTCACCATAGCGCCCCTTTAAAGTTACCTAACCATTTCAGCCCGCGGGTATTTTTCACCTTATGCATCAGAGCAATTTTTCACCTCCCATTCATTCGCCAATAACTTTATCACTAATTAACACAATGAATTGATCTATATCTTGTTTTTCCACCACCAATAAGGCTTTCTTTGGGTGGTACGTTTTGCTAAGAATAATTTTTTTCTAAAATGCATTTTAAAAGGAATATTAAGAAAGAAATGAAAAATAAATTCAATATTTCTCAGTTTTCGTCCAGTATAGTTTTAAAATAATACATGCTACCATAATTAAAACCTATGTATTTTATTTGCCCATTTGTCTTACAACATTTAAATTATGTCTCTATCACAATGTATGGCACCAATATTTTATTTGGAAATAAAGGTGCATTTTTCAGTTTTGCATCCATCACTATTTACAAGCTTATAATTAAAAAAAATATTAGTAATACATCATCTTCACATGCATATTAAAAATAAAAGTTCAGACCCTTAGGTAACTATTTATGCTTTTTTTTTATATTGTACATTTTTTCCCGTTAATTTTATTTGGGTAATTTGTGGTGATGGTGGTGGGGGGGGGGGGGGGGGGGGGTAAACAGTTAATTGTAAATGTAATAGTACAGTGGGTTGCAAAAGTATTCGGCTCCCTTGAAGTTTTCCACATTTTGTCACATTACTGCCACAAACATGCATCAATTTTATTGGAATTCCACGTGAAAGACCAATACAAAGTGGTGTACACGTGAGGAGTGGATTGTAAATCATACATCATTCCAAACATTTTTACAAATAAATAACTGCAAAGTGGGGTGTGCGTAATTATTCGGCCCCTTGAGTCAATACTTTGTAGAACCACCTTTTGCTGCAATTACAGCTGCCAGTCTTTTAGGGTATTTCTCTGCCAGCTTTGCACATCTAGAGACTGAAATCCTGGCCCATTCTTCTTTGCAAAACAGCTCCAGCTCAGTCAGATTAGATGGACAGCGTTTGTGAACAGCAGTTTTCAGATCTTACCACAGATTCTCGATTGGATTTAGATCTGGACTTAGACTGGGCCATTGTAACACATGGATATGTTTTGTTGTAAACCATTCCATTGTTACCCTGGCTTTATGTTTAGGGTCATTGTCCTGCTGGAAGGTGAACATCCGCCCCAGTCTCAAGTCTTTTGCAGTCTCCAAGAGGTTTTCTTCCAAGTTTGCCCTGTATTTGGCCCCATCCATCTTCCCATCAACTCTGACCAGCTTCCCTGTCCCTGCTGAAGAGATGCATGATGCATGAGAGCATGATGCTGCCACCATCATATTTGACAGTGGGGATGGTGTGTTCAGAGTGATGTGCAGTGTTAGTTTTCCGCCACACATAGCGTTTTGCATTTTGGCCAAAAAGTTCCATTTTGGTCTCATCTGACCAGAGCACCTTCTTCCACATTGTTGCTGTGTCCCCCACATGGCTTGTGGCAAACTGCAAACGGGACTTCTTATGCTTTCTGTTAACAATGCCTTTCTTCTTCGCTTGAACAGTGCTCCATGGGATGTTCAAGGCTTTGGAAATCTTTGTGTAGCCTACGTCTGCTTTAAATTTCTCAATAACTTGATCCCTGACCTGTCTTGTGTGTTCTTTGGACTTCACGGTGTTGTTGCTCACAATATTCTCTTAGACAACCTCTGAGGCCCTCACAGAGCAGCTGTATTTGTACTGACATTAGATTACACACAGGTGCACTCTAGTCATTAGCACTCATCAGGCAATATCTATAGGCAACTGACTGCACTCAGATCAAAGGGGGCCCAAATAATTATGCACACACCACTTTGCAATTATTTATTTGTAAAAAATGTTTGGAACCATGAATGATTTTCGTTCCACTTCTCATGTGTACACCACTTTGTGTTGGTCTTTCATGTGGAATTCCAATAAAATTGATTCAGGTTTGTGGCAGTAATATGAAAAAATGTTGAAAACTTTAAGGGGGCCGCAACCCACTGTATGTGTTTATTTAATAAAAAATGTATGTGGATGTAGTTTTACTATTCGGACACAAGATGGCCACAGTCCCCAAAACATTTTTTAGTCCTGGAAGCGAACACTCTTGCTTCCAGGAAGCATAAGGACGACGGAAAACTTTTTTTTTCTCATAAGAAGCCGTCGATTTCTCTGCCAGGGACTTAGATCAGTGAATGGGAACTATCTTCCAATTTCTTGATCTCCGGGCTGGGTGGCACGGGGGGAGGGGGGGGGGGTTTAAGTGCGCAGCAGCACAGCAGCAGCCGCCTGGATGTGATAATCACTGCACCCTGAGGCTGGAGCCTCTCTCGCCTCTGCCTCGCCCCTGTTATGAAATGTGAAGTGCCTTACCTCTGTTATTTTGTGCTATGACTATTTATGCCTATAGTTTTGTAATCTCTGCTCCTATTCAGTCTTCAGAGAACCGCTCATGCAGAGGAGGCTTATGGCACCCAGCATGATGACACGGTGGGGCGCACACACACGCGACTTCACCAGAGAGTCGCCAGTGGGACCAGGAGAGGGGAGAAGAGGATGCCGAAAGACCTTGTGGGCTACGGGGGCTGGAGGAAGCCCCAGGTAAGTCCAAATGTTTTTATTCAGCGCTCAGGGTCCCTTTAATGCCAACATTGTTTTTACTGCTGTGCTACAATGACAAATATTCTGCTTGCCATTAGTTCTATACATACAATTAATTATCACATAAGTTACATAACATATGGAAATCGCAAACTATTTGATTTAAAGAATTGACAGTTTTTGCAAACCAGTGTTTTAAAGGAAAAATACTGTACCTTGTACTAAAAAAAAAAGTTGCATGCATGACTGTTATGCCGACCTTCTGGTTATAACAACACCTCCTAATTTACACAAGCAAATCAAATACATAGTCAGTGCCATCAGAGTCAGAACATGCTCTGTATGCTTGATATGCATTTATTTCCCTGATCATTTTCTTTCCTTGTATATACTTAATCTTCCCCTGCAGTGCATATAATTACTGTAATGTGAAACTGCAATGAGCAGTATAAATTACTTATCCACGCTGCTAAACTAATGAATTTCGAGCAGTGCAGTGTCATAAGAATCATGTGCACTGATGGGACTGCACAGGTTTATTCAAATAAATATGATGATTGATAGGGGGAATAAACTTTCCAGGAGGAAGGAACACCATGACAACCAGAAAACTAGCATTTTGTCATCAATGCATGCAGCTTTGTTACTATTCATTCCGACGCCTACAGCAAAAGATAGAAGGGAAAAAAAAAGGAGGGGGGGGGGGGAGAGGTTGGGGGTAGATTTGGATTTTAAAAGAAGTCTTTCTTACAGACATGTTAGTGTCTGGTTAGTGTTAGGGTGCATACATACTTCCAATTCTGCTAACACTACCACCTCCATGTAGTATCAGGGAGGGCTGATGGACTGTGAATGCTATGAACAGATTGTGTAGGTAAGTACTATATGGAAGTGGTTGGTGACATTTGCCAATCACTGGTCATAAAAACTGTGTTTGAACCCTTGCACCAGCCTGGCGGATCCGTCAAAACCAGCGTTATCAGTGGAACGACCGACTGTACACACGCCCGATTTGACGTCTAAACAATCGATTTGACGTCCAATCTGACCTGTGTATGAGCCTTAAGGTATAAGATTATTGACTAGTAGGTGATCAGTTAGATGCAATAAATCCAAGCTGCATACAGCTTGCGTGCAAATTTGAATTATTGCAAATTTGAATTATTTGCATATAATTGACTATCTACTGTATAATAGCAGAGTTAGATCAGGAGATAGTTTAGGGTTTGGGATGATAACCTTAACACTTGAAAACCCAAGGTGAAAATAAACTGATGCGATACCCAATTGTATATAGAGTAGATCATCAGACTTCTAAAAATAACTTATTTTGATCTCTGGCCCATATGCAATTATATTTTTCTCCTAAGTTTTCTCCTAGATGATATTTTCCCATCTTGTCAATATAATGTTTTCTAAACCACCAGCAAGCATGAACATAGTCAAAATAACTTTGATAGCACCTTTTCACCTAATTTTGTATACTTTATCAATTGCAAAGTACTGAAAAGGTAATTTAAAGAGAAGATGAAAAATGATCTCCTAGGAGAAAACATAGGAGAAAAAAAATGCATATGGGCCCCAGAGTTTTATGTTTAGTTTATCAGCTTAAAAAAGTAGGCTAGGCTTAGTTTACAGTGGGAGCTGCTTTCCTGTGAAAACAGGAATGCAAAGGAAAAGGAAAAAAAATTGCATCCCACAATATGCGATTGTTGTGTTGCACACAGTGAACCATGCAGTCAATGAAAAATATGCTTCACTGGCATTGTAAACACGTGTGTTATATAGTAACGCACTGCATGCAGTATATTGGGATACTGTAGGCCTTAGGACCGCATTGTACTATATGACCGTCGTATAGACTTACTATCGCAGTGCAAATTTCTGCATTAAAATGCCTTTGTTAATGTACTTCACTGACAACATAGCCTTAAAGAAAACCTGTAACATAAAAGAGTGCCCCCGGGGGGTACTTATCTCGGGAGGGGGAAGCCTCTGGATCATATCGAGGCTTCTCCCATCCTCCTTCATCCCATGGTGGTCTTGCTGGGCCCACCGAACAGCGGCCTTGTAAATATTTACCTTCCCCGGCTGCAGCGCAGGCGCAATAGCAGCTCTCGGCTCAGATCTGGCGGAAATAGCCGATCTCAGTTGGATCCACTCTACTGCACAGGCGCAAGTCGCCTGCGCAGGAGAGTGGACCCAACTGGGATCAGTTATTTCTGCTTGATCCCAAGCCGAGAGCCGCTACTGCGCCTGCGCTGCAGCCGGAGAAGGTAAATATTGTAGGTGCTACTACGCCTGCGCCACAGCCTGACAAATTGTCCAGTGTGGCTTCGGAGGGGCTCAGTGAGACCACCATGGGACGGAGGACAACGGGGGAAGCCTCGATAGGATCCAGAGGCTTCCCCCTCGTGAGGTAAGTACTCCCTGAGGGGCACTTTGTTGTTACAGGGTCTCTTTAATGTTGTATCATCTCATCAGAATGATACAGTCTTCAGCAAAGTCAGAGAATTCTAAGGCAAAATATCTGAATTTTTGAAAATGTTCCCTCTACCCAGCACCCATAAGCTATTCTCTGCCAGGAAAGAGTTTTATGGCTGCAATTCCTTATCACTGAGGGTTATGTTACAATCCAACTAAGTCTCAACTGGAGAGAAACTCAGTTGCATACCTGAGGTTTAACTCTACAACAGAAAAAGAAAAGCTCCTATACTTTGCATAGGAGTGCGCCGCTATGAGATTTTGCCGCAATTCAGCAATTTTAAATATTTTCCAGCTTGTTTATTTTTTTTACCTGGAGCAAATCGTAATTGTGCCATACATTCCATGGATTGATCGTGGAGGTACCGATGTAGCAGAAATAGAAAGTAATGCAATCGCATCAAGTTTGTGTTTCTTAGTGGATAAACGGGACCTTGGTGAAAACATTAGCAAACTTGTAGAGCAGCCAGATATAGGTGAATATTATTTGCATCTCATTGACACTCAATATTCCTGATAAATTTGACAAAGATTAAATACCATCTTTACTCTTTCTGCATGATGTATTTATAAAAGGTTTAAAGGACAACTGAGGTGAGAGTGATATGGAAGCTGCCATATGTATTTCCTTTTAAACAATACTAGTTGCATGGCTGCTTATCTATTTGGCTGCAGTAGTGTTCTGAATGACACCAGGAACAAGCATGCAGCTAATCTTGTCAGATCTGACAATAATGTCAGAAACACCTGACCTGCTGCATGCTTGTCCAGGGAGTATGGCTTAAAGAGAAACTCCGACCAAGAATTGAACTTTATCCCAATCAGTAGCTGATACCCACTTTTACATGAGAAAAATAATGATTTTCACAAACAGACCATCAGGGGGCGCTGTATGACTGATTTTGTGCTGAAACCCCTCCCACAAGAGGCTCTGGTACCGTACGGTACTCCTGGCAAACTGCCACAATGTAACAATGTTCAGACAGGAAATAGCTGCTTACAGCTGTCTGTTAAAGCCAGACCAGCTAGCAACAGCTCCTTAATCTGCCCACAGTAACAATGTCACCATGTAATACATGTCAGAATGTGAATCTGGGAGAGGAAAGATTTTACAATGAGCAAACACTGACTAAATCATGTATACATAATTATTGTAAAAATGAAGCACTTTTTTTATTACATTATTTTCACTGGAGTTCCTCTTTAAGTATTAAGGTGCATACACACATCAGACTATAGTCTTTGGAAAATGAAAGATCACAGACCAATCTTACCACTCTTCATGAAGTATGAGAGCCATACTCTATACAGTCTTTTCTATGGAGCTGAACTCAACATCAGAAAAAAATCTTTGCAAGATGCTGCACACACAGATGCTGTACAGACACAAAAGATCAGTATCTGCAAAAGATCTGTTCCTGCCAAAAATCCATTCCTGCAAATTGCAATGATAGTCTATGAGATCTGCAGATCATCACACACACATGATTTAACCTCCTTGGCGGTATGAAAAATACCGCCAGGAGGGAGCGCAGCAGTTTTTTAAAAAAAAATTTTTTTTTTAATCATGTAGCGAGCCGAGGGCTCGCTACATGATAGCCGCTGCTGAGCGGCACCCCCCCGCCCGCTTCGATCGCCTTCGGCGATCTCCGATCAGGAAATCCCGTTCATAGAACGGGATTTCCTGGAGGGCTTCCCCCGTCGCCATGGCGACGGGGCGGGATGACGTCACCGACGTCACTGACGTCGGGACGTCATTGGGAGTCCCGGGCCACCCCTCGGCGCTGCCTGGCACTGATTGGCCAGGCAGCGCTGGGGTCTGGAGGGGGGGGGGCCCGCGCCGCAGCAGATAGCGGCGATCGGGCAGGGGCCGGCGGCGATCAGAGTGCTGGCGCAGCTAGCAAAGTGCTAGCTGCGTCCAGCAAAAAAAAAATTATTAAAATCGGCCCAGCAGGGCCTGAGCGGCACCCTCCGGCGGCTTACCCCGTGTCACACACGGGGTTACCGCCAAGGAGGTTAACTGACATTCATCTGCAGATCAGATCCACCAGGGTGGATTTTCAGATCTGCAGATGACTGCTTGATCTGTTAAATCATGTGTGTATGTTGATCTGCAGATCTCATAGACTTTCATTGCAATTTGCAGGAATGGATTTTTGGCAGGAACAGATCTTTTGCAGATACTGATCTTTTGTGTCTGTACAGCATCTGTGTGTGCAGCATCTTGCAAAGATTTTTTTCTGATGTGGAGTTCAGCTCCATAGAAAAGACTGTGTAGAGTATGGCTCTCATACTACATGAAGGGTGGTAAGATTGGTCTGTGATCTTTCATTTTCCAAAGACTATAGTCTGATGTGTGTATGAGCCTTTAGAGGCAGTTGATTAGCTGGAGAGCCAGGCAACTGGTAATGTTTAAAAGGAAATAAATATGGCAGCCTTCATATCTTGCTCACTTCAGTTATCCTTTAAAGGGACACTGTAGGGGGGTCGGGGGAAAATGAGTTGAACTTACCCGAGGCTTCTAATGGTCCCCCATAGACATCCTGTGCCCGCGCAGCCACTCACCGATGCTCCGGCTCCGCCTCCGGTTCACTTCTGGAATTTCAGACTTTAAAGTCTGAAAACCACTGCGCCTGCGTTGCTATGTCCTCGATCCCGCTGATGTCACCAGGAGCGTATAACACAAGCCCAGTAAGGTCTGTGGGTGCGCAGTATGCTCCTGGTGACATCAGCGGGATCGAGGACACGGCAACGCAGGCGCAGTGGTTTTCAGACTTTAAAGTCTGAAATTCCAGAAGTGAACCGGAGGTGGAGCCGGAGCATCGGTGAGTGGCTGCGCGGGCACAGGATGTCTGCGGGGGACCATTAGAAGCCCCGGGTAAGTTCAACTCATTTTCCCCCGACCCCCCTACAGTATCCCTTTAAAGTATAACTGAAGTGAGAGGGATCCTGGTCCTCTGCCTCTATTACTTTTAGCCATAGCTCCTGAATAAGCATGCAGAAGATCAGGTTTCTCTGACATTATTGTCAGAGCTGCATGCTCGTTTCTGGTGTGTGATTTGGATTCTGCTGCAGCCAAATAGATCAGCAGGGCTGCCAAGCAAATGGTATTGTTTAAAAGGAAATAAATATGGCAGCCTCCATATTCTTCTCACTTCAGTTGTCCTTTATAGAGTCAGGGCAGATTGATGAGTTATCAGATCCACTTCACAGAAAGGGAGACCATGTTATACAGCAAGAGTTACATTTTTGTATTTCATTTTACATCCCTATTCATGAGTAGTCAAGAGATTGTCAATGAGATGCAAATAATTCTGCATTACATACAAATTTCATGTAAATTGTGGGAACCTTGGAATGAGACTAGGGCTGGGCAAACTATGGGCCCCTTAGCGTTTTGAATCTGTCTCCCCGATAGAGGGTTGGATTCCTCTCTACTCCTCCCACCCTCACTGCAGAGTTGCCAGTAGTATGTAATGATAGGTTTAATTCACCCAAACACATATTCCAATCTCCATGGCAACAGCAGCGTCATGTGACTAGAGATGGCCCGAACGGTTACCGGCGAACTTTCGGGGTTCACGATGGCAGAGAACCGCAAACTTTTCCGGAAGTTCGGTTTGCCCCCATAGTGCATCATGATGGTCAACTTTGACCCTCTACATCACAGTCAGTAGGCTCATTGTAGCCAATCAGGCTACACTTCCTACCTGGAGCCACTCCCCCCCCCCCCCCTTTATAAAAGGCAGGCAGTGTCAGGCTTTTCACTCACTCGTGTGCCTGCATTAATTAGAGAAGGGAAAGATGCTGCAGACTCATAGGGAAAGCTTAAGGCTCATACACACATCAGACCATAGACTTTGGAAATTGAAAGATCACAGACCAAAGATTTTTTTCTGATGGGGAGTTAAGCTCCATAGAATAGACTGTGAAGGTATGGCTCTCATGCTACATGGAAGGGGGTAAAATTGGTCTGTGATCTTTCATTTTCAAAAGACTATGGTCTGATGTGTGTATGTGGCCTGAGTTAGGCTCTTGTAGGCTTCTTAGCTTGCTCCTTGCTGATTCTTATTGCTAAACAAGCACGCCTTAAAATTAGGCTTAATTGCCTCAGCTGTGCAGCTGGGAGAGAGGGGGTTATTTACCCAGAAGTCCGCTGTCTTCTTTGCGTTCCAAACGTCTTGCACGCGTCCTATTGGACACGTTGCAAGACTCATTACGCGCACTTCCTCCTTCAAGCCGGGAGGAGGCAGTGTGCGGTAGTGAGTTTTGCAACGCGTCCAATAGGCCGCGTGTAAGGCGTTTGGAACGCATAGAAGAGAGCAGACTTATGGGTAAGTAACCCCCTCTCTCCTAGCTGCACAACTGAGGAAATGAAGCCTCATTTTAATCACAAATTTGAGTAGTGAACTACTCCTGACTGAGCCCATCCCTGGTTACAGCAACAACACACAGTGACCCATCAGGTTGTTTTGGCATCACATAGTAGGTCCCAGCCCTTATTATAGTTTCATTATTAGTACAGTGACCAGATTTTTGTAGGCTCAACCTGGGACAGGGTGGCGGGGGGGGGGGCACCGCACCCAAAAATGGGGGGCTGCATCGTGCCGAAAAATGTGGTGGCTGCGCCGCGCCGAAACGCTGAGACGCTGCGGCTAGTTCATTCAGTACGGTGGCCAGAGTCCCAAGGCCGGGACGTCCCGCTGCTAAAAGCGGGACGTTTCCTGGGACCTCATGCGGCCTGGGACAGCGCCCCCTGAAGGCAGAACGCATCCCGGGTAAAGCGGGACGTATGGTCGCCGTATTATTAGCCATCATTAATTACATTTTTAGGTGTATAACCTTGATCAGCACAGACAACACTTCCAACACCAGCATTTCCTATTGTCGGAGTTCAAAAGTCAGCATCATTTGTTTTATTTGACCCAGAACACAGATGACCAATTTGTTGGATACATCAATAAATGTGTCAATTGTTGCAGCATGTTCTACACATGCTACGTACTTTCAGCAAATCCAGTTAGACTTCAGTCAGGAATATCTGATCTGCATGCTTGTTCAGGGTTTATGGTCATACACTTATAGATTTGCAGCAGATTCGACCAGCAGATAGATTTCTGGCAGATGCCTGTCAAGTCCAATCTGACAGTAAGCTATCTCATGTGTGCCACATACTAGGAACAAATTTCCAATAAATTTAATTCTAAAATCTCTTGGAAAAAAAAAAAAAAATCGATCTAAATGCATTATTGGACCATTAGATCCTATGCAACTCTATGGGCCATCAATCTGCTGCCAGCAGCAGATCGACCTAGATTTTCCATCCTGTCAGATAGATCAAATCGATTGAAATCGGCCGCAAATTGATCAAATGGGGAATTTGATAGAATCGATTTCTGATCGATCGATTCTATAGATCGATGGCTGAAATCGACCAGTGTATGGGCCCCTTAAGGCAGAGGATCAGCATGACATTCTTTAAAAGGAAACAAATATTTTAGCCTCCATATCTCTTTGAGTTTAAATATGCCTTAAAGGACAACTGAAGTGAAAGAGATATGGAGGCTGCCATATTTATTTACTTTGAAAGGGACCCTGAGCAGAGGCATAACATTAAAATCTGGACTTACCTGGGGCTTCTCCCAGCCCCCTGGCATCCTCTGGGTCTCCCTTCCATGGTCCTGCTGGCAGCTACGGTCCGGCGGCTTCCACTTAAATCGCATATGCGTGGCCCATGCGCGCATCTGACTTGTCATCATGTCATCATTCTCTGAAGACTGAACTGCGCATGTGCAGGATGCTTACAGCGACTGGCGTGATGACTCATAAGGTGCACGCATGGGCAACGCTTGCGTGAATTAAGCTGAAGTCACCAGGTTTCCGGTGCCGCCAGTGGGACCAAGAGGATGCCGAGGGACCTCGCGGGCTGCGGGGGGCTGGAGAAAGACCCAGGAAAGTCCATATTTTAATTTATTATTATTTATTTATGCATCTGCTAAGGGTCCTTTTAAACTAAACAAGTTAGCTGGCTATCCTGCTGAACTTCTGCCTCTAATACTTTCAGCCATAGACCCTGAACAAACATGCAGCAGATCAGGCATTTCTGACATTATCATATCGGTAAAAATTAGCTGCATGCTTGTTTCTTGTGATTCAGGCACTACCGCAGCCAAATAGATCAGAAGGGCTGCCAGGCAACTGGTATTGTTTGAAAAAAAGAATATATGACATCCACCATATACTTCTCACTTCTGTTGACCTTTTAGGACATCAAAGCACATGGTGATACCCAGTGCAGGAATTACCTAACCCTTCACCTGTCAACAAAATGGAACATTCATTTGTACTGACATATGAATCCACAACCTAAGTCCTGGCACACACCAATTTTACCACCTCCATGTAGTATGAGTTTACTCACACAAACCGTTCATAGCATTCAAAATCTGTTGGCATACTGCATAGAGGTGGTAAAATTGGCCAATCAAAATTGAAAGTGTGTACCAGGTTTACATTCTTATCAGAATAAAGCCCAGCACAAACTTTCAATTCTGACTGCCCAATAACTGACCAATTTTACAACCTATTGAATACTATGAGCAGATTGTGTAGGTAGGCTCTCATACTACATGAAGGGGGTAATATTGGTCAGTGGTTGGACAACCATAATTGAAAATGTATACCAGGGCTTAGGGTGCATAGACATACAACTTGACTGACCAATTTTACCACTTCTATGTAGTATGGGGGCCTACAGATTTTGAATACTATGGACAGACTGTGTACATAAGCGCTCATACTATGAAAGTGGCAAAATTGTGTGTGTGTATGCACCGTCACTATGCAATGTATGGAATTTTAAAGCCTGGTAAACACCATCAATTTTAATTGGGCAATCACTGATCAATTTTACCACCTTCTCGTAGTATGAGTTTATCTGCACATAGAATACAAAGGCTATCATTCATAAAAGTGTGTTCGGTAAAGAAAATCAGTGTGGGAAAACACTGCATTCTGTATTTTAGACTTCTGGCTGCTCATTCATAAAAATGTTGCCAGTTGCGATAGCAGTGCGGTGATTTCCCAAACTAGGCAGGCTCTAGGCTGTCCTAACAGGAGAAGCTGCCTGAGTCCCTCCGTGCGCTGCTCTCACTGCTGCTGCTTGGGAGGTCTGTCTCCATTGACTTAGCTGTAATCCACATGCTTATCGCTACTTCCAAGGGAGCGGTATTTCCCATACTCATACCACTTGCTCTAATATTTATGAATAATGACATTTAGTAACATTTGTTAAGATAATCACCACACAAGGCGGTAATTTATCGCTCTGCTCGGGAATGTCAGCTTTTCGTGCAGAAACAGCCTTTATGAATAGACATTTTGCTATGTGCTCGGTAAAGTCAGCTGTTTTCAGCATTTCCGCATGCGGGAATGCTTTATGAATGATAGCCATAGTCTGTTGACTCGCATACTACATGGAGGTAGAAAAATTGGGCAGTCATTGGCCAAACAAAACTGAATATGTGTATCATGTTTAATTTTCACATGGTTTCTCATTTTGGTGGTCATTTACTTCAGACTCCTTTATATCTGCATTGTTATGACAATTTGACTTTTTCACACTGTCAGTATTCAGTTAGCAAATACAATCAGTAAAGGCGGGGTCAACAACACATGAACACTTTACCTGGCACTCTCTCTCTGTCAGAAGAACCTGACAGCTGTCAGTGGAACCAAAAGCAGGGTACGATTCCTGAGGCATTCGCCACTGAAGGTGGTGAATTTACTGGCTGCTGTTCACTGGCCAGGTGCTTGCTAGCACAGAGCACAGGCAGCGGACAGGCCACCCCACTATGGAGTTGCATCTGAGCAAAGCAGTTGCTGTCCTCAGACACGATAAGAGATCGGAACACGCATAGCAAAAATGCTAGCGTTGTGGAAAACGCAGCGTTTTTGCTGCTAATGCAAGTCAATGGGCCACATTCATAAATGCAAATGTGTAATGTATGCTTTTTGAAACATGCATTTTTAAAAACGCTGGTTTTGTTGCACAATATTCAATAACGCATCAAAAACGCACATACTGTAAGTCAATGGTAATGCAATGGTATGCGTTTTCCATGCGTTTTTATAGGCTTTAAAAAAAAT
The DNA here is from genome assembly GCF_040937935.1 of Hyperolius riggenbachi. Classification (NCBI taxonomy): domain Eukaryota; kingdom Metazoa; phylum Chordata; class Amphibia; order Anura; family Hyperoliidae; genus Hyperolius; species Hyperolius riggenbachi. The sequence goes on along the minus strand of NC_090648.1, from coordinate 360,946,470 downwards.
AATTGTGATGTACTTCCGTTTCCTGTTGTCTTCCTAGTGATTTGCATAAAACACAATATAAAAATGCATGGAAAACACATATGGGTTTTGTAAATGTGAACTGAAAACGCATGCAAAAAGCTTGAAAACGCATATGCTGGGAAAAAACAACAAAGTTTACAGTTTAGCAGAGAGCACCCCTTTTCCAGACAACCCATCTGACTAGCTATTTCCAATACTGGGCCAAGATTATGGTTTATCACAGTGCCACAGGCACTAGTGGCCTCATAGAACCTGCCATACCCCTTAGGTTACTAGTGACAGTCACAGACGGTACATTTGTTGGTACTTTTCCATTAGCCGGGCGCAACTGAGCTATGTACCGATTCTATGTTTTTACTGGCCATCTCGCTGCAGCCAAATGTATCAAAAGTGAGTTAATTGAATTAAATTATGTCGCCGGCTTCGGCTCTCTCTCCTCCCCCTGCCTCTCTCCTATACAATACTGGCAGCCGGGGGACATGCGTGTCCCTCCCCCCCCCCCTAGAGTCGTTTGTCGCGGCAGGGAATCCTGCCGTTCGTTCTTGCAGAGCGGGTGCTGGCAGAAGCAATATCTGCAGTCTCCCGGCTCTGCTTGTTTCTTGCGACGAATGACTCTCAGGGACACACGTTTCCCCCGGCTGGCAGTGTTCTATAGGAGAGAGGCAGGGGGAGGAGAGGAGGCAGAGCCGAAGCCGGCGGCTTCATCTGTTCCATTAATTTAATTTACTCACTTTTGATACATTTGGCTGCAGCGAGACAGCCAGTAAAAACATAGAAACGGTACATTACTTAGCTCAGTTGCGCCCGGCTAACGGAAAAGTACCCATTTTTTATACCTTCACATTACATGGAACAGTCTTACCAGTTCCAGATGCAGTTCCTCTGGGCGACAGCGTACAGTTCAGGTGGGGTGAACACAAGTATTTTCCATGCTTTGCTGTTTCCACACCTTTTCTATATGGTGCATGTTGACTCCCACTTGTAAGTTGTTTTTCATGCATCAGACATTTTAGGATGCTCAACCCCACTGAAAACAAACACATAGCTCCTCTGGCTTTTGGCAATCCAGCTCCATCTGGCAGCCTTCAATTTTACTTCGCTGCTCTGGCACTCTGAAATTTGCGGTAATGTTCATTACAGCTATAGCTGCGCAGCAGGAATAACATTAAAATTACTGTTCTTCGGTGCCAGGAATAGCCGGAACCTGAATTACTCAACCTAAGGGAAATCTATTTGCTAGACTCCCCGAGATTAGCGCCATGTCAAGGCTTCTCCCTGCACCCAAATTACAGGCGGCGGAATAATGCGAATGCCCCCAAACACTTGGAGAAAACTCTCTTATCCAGGTCAGTTTGGTTACCTTTCACAACTTCACCACTCCAGTCACTGATAAGCCCTGAACTCCAGAAATCCTCTTCATCCAGAGCAGGTGCATTACTCTGAACACCGTGAAAAAATGTACACCTCTGCTACTTCCATGCTGGCTTAGACTGGTTAGCAGAGCAGTCTGCAAACGACCTCCTGGTCTGCCACACCTGTATGCCTACAGCACTGGCTGCAAGTTTCTCTTCACAGATAGTCTTTTCTGTGTTTTTAGCTCATGCTCACTGACAATATACTCAAAACACTCATTGCTGTCTTGAAATAGTCTCTCTTGGTCAGCAACTTCTCATTTATTGTTGCAATCTATAGATGTATTGTAAAGTTCATCCATGTGCAAAACTCCAGAGGTACAAAGCAAAAAAAAAAAAAACTTGAAGATGTAACACTTAACCCTTTCAGATTTGGTATGAACACCTTTCTGTTGTTTGCGCTATAGAGGGGTGAAGTAATGATGGTTTATTTAAATTGGTAGTATGGAGTAATACCTTAGAAGGGTCACAAAATGAGTGAGTCTTAGGAGTTGAGTGATGAGCAAAAAAGGCCAGTAGTTTATGCATTAATGTTTGAAAAGAATGAACATTTCAGTTATGAAGCAAACATGTCATTTTGCAAGTTCAGAGTAATTACGTTTGTGGATTCCATAAACTTATTTTCACAAAAACAGCACCATTGTGAAAATACATTTTCAGATTGCATTTTTAATGTCACAGACACACCATAGTGAATACACTGTTAATAGATCAGAGCAGTAGCTCACGCTCGATAACTTTCCTGGAAGCCATTACAATTTCCCTCTTTAAGCACATCATCTCTCCCTACTGCTATCTGATCCACTGACACTTCCCAAATGAGGCAAATGTGTCAACGAGCAGGTTTTTATACTTGGGCATTGTCTGTTTTCTGATTGGTTGATAGTAATGAGGTTTCTGGTATTGCATGGATTCATGGGAGTCCTAATAAGGGATGATTAACGAGATGCAAATAATTTCTCCTAACATTAAAATTTCATGTAGAATATATGAAGTTTGAAGTTGAACCAATCAGGTTAACTACCTGTCAATTTTTACGGGTCCAAGTTCAAGCTGCATATAATTTACATGAAATTTGAATGTTAGGAAACCTCAATGATCATTCCTAGTCCTAATATGTCATGAAAGGAAATTAGTTCAAGTTTAGGCCACTTTTCCATGGGCAGTGGATAGGCAGTGAAATGCATACATATGAAAATGGCGCAGATAGACTTGGGCGCAGGATACAGCTGTTAGGCCTCCTTTCCACGGACCGCTTATAGGCAGTGAAATGCCTCTCAAACTCTCTCAACTGCTCACTGCTGCCTGGTAACTGCTTGTCGCTGCCTGGTAACTGCTCACTGCTGCCTGGCAACTGCTTGCTGAGCACACAGCTCAACAGTTTGTGGAAAGGAGGCCTTAGGGTACATACACACATCAGACTAAAATGAAAGATCACAGACAAATCTTACCACCCTTCATGTAGTATGAGAGCCATACTCAGGGTTGCCAACCCAATTTCGTATTTTTCCTGGACAAAATGGTCAAAAAATCTGGACACCCCAAGGTTTGGACGGACAGGGGGTGGAGCCAGGGGGCGGAGTCAGTAGCGGGCTTTTTTGGAAACTTCTTGTGGGTTACAGGAGGAGAGAAACATACAGTACCTGAAGCAGGCGATTACTGGCTCATGTGAAACAGTCCTACTGAGCTGACACACAATGCTGTCCTGCAGAAGCCCACCACACACAATGCTGCCCTGCAGTGGTCGGCCACACACAATGCTGCCCTGCAGAGGTCTGCCACACACCGTGCTGCCCTGCAGAGGTCTGCCACACACCATGCTGCCCTGCAGAGGTCTGCCACACACCGTGCTGCCCTGCAGAGGTCTGCTTCTTATACACACATAATGATATCCTCCTGGGTGCCTGATGAAGGACATTCTCTGAGTTAAGCCACATTTTTCATCTGCAGGTTGCCGTTCTGCACATTTAGCATGGTTGTGATTGTAGAAGGGGGGGGGGGGGGACTACACTGAACAGAGGATCACATAGGCACTTAAATCCCAGCCTTTACAGCATAAAGAGGGTAAAACTAGCTGCTTGCCACATCTAGCTGGGGTGGGGGGAGACAGGCACAGCAGGAAGGGAGATGATGTGACTGCCCAGTCTGTTTACATTCAGTTCCAGCAGAGGAGACATTTATTAAACAGAATAAAAAACAAAATTGTCATTTGCAGCTGCTACCTCACAAATATTTATTACCTTCAGTTTCAGTAGTCCTTCCTGTGCTCTGACTGACAACTACCCCTGTGGTATTAACTGACTGTCACTACAGTGACAGTCTTGGTGGACGTGACGGCGGGCTGCTTGGCACTAACAGTCAGGTGGTGGAGGTGGTTAGTAATAGTGGCAGGTCCCAGGTGGGTCTCTAGTGGCAAAGAGAGGCTCTGACTCTCCTCACTCAGTCATGTCCTGTCGGAGGAGCGGAGGACCCGTCACACCACCAGACTCACTCACCCTCGGAATGCTGCTGCTGCGTGGCTGACTGGCTCTCTCTCTGGCGGCGGGCAGATGCTGGATTCTGGACGGCGGCGGGGGCTGGTGACAGGTCATTTCCCTCACTGGTTGCTGGGCTGGGATCTCTGGCGGCGCTTCTCCTCTCCATCGTGTCCTGCTCATGACTGGCTGGCCGGGCTGCATGACGTAGCTGCCTCTCTCTCTCTTATTGGGTAGAGAGAGGCGCCAGCTCCAAAAATGCAATATGTGATTGGATGGAAGGAGGGAGGCTGAGGGAGGGGGGAACAGAGAGGGAGAACGAAGCGCATGGTGCATGCGCACAGAAGATCAATTAAATGTAAGTGTATTTGGACGGACAAGTGCCTCAGAAATACGGGCAATACGGACAGCGTTTTTTTAAGAGCATTTTGACGGACTGTCCGTATAAATACGGACGCTTGGCAACCCAGGCCATACTCTACACAGTCTTTTCTATGGAGCTGAACTCAACATCAGAAAAAAATCTTTGCAAGATGCTGCACACACAGATGCTGTACAGACACAAAAGATCAGTATCTGCAAAAGATCTGTTCCTGCCAAAAATCCATTCCTGCAAATTGCAATGATAGTCTATGAGATCTGCAGATCATCATACACACATGATTTAACTGACATTCATCTGCAGATCAGATCCACCAGGATGGATTTTCAGATCTGCAGATGATTGCTTGATCTGCAGATGAATGTCAGTTAAATCATGTGTGTATGATGATCTGCAGATCTCATAGACTATCATTGCAATTTGCAGGAATGGATTTTTGGCAGGAACAGATCTTTTGCAGATACTGATCTTTTGTGTCTGTACAGCATCTGTGTGTGCAGCATCTTGCAAAGATTTTTTTCTGATGTGGAGTTCAGCTCCATAGAAAAGACTGTGTAGAGTATGGCTCTCATACTACATGAAGGGTGGTAAGATTGGTCTGTGATCTTTCATTTTCCAAAGACTATAGTCTGATGTGTGTATGTGGCCTAAGGCCTCTTTTCCACGAACTGTTGACAGGCAGTCAAATGCCTCTCAAACTCTCACAACTGATTGCTGCTACTTGGTAAATGCTTGTTGCTGTCTGGTAATTGCTGCCTGCTGCCTGGTAACTGCTTGCTGAGCACACAGTTCAACAGTTCGTGGAAAGGAGGCCTTATATGGCTGATCCTGCTTCTGCACAAGTCTGGGCCGTGTTAATTACTATCCCCCCTCCAGGCCGCCATGGATAGTGGGGGAATGATATAATTCGGCTTCCATTGCTGGAGGCCGAATTATTGTGATTTGTAGCCACCCTGGCGTTCTATTTCCCCAGGATTTAAGTGCAAAAAGTAGTTCAATTAATTTCCAATAATTTTCAACCCATTTTTTTTTGCAATCATTTTTTGTTTTGATATTGAATTCAATACAGGTTATTGTATTGAATTACATTTTTTTTAAAAAAGTGTTTGCTGCGAGATTTTGATGATGCTGTGTGACACTGGTTCCATCAGCGCCGATCGACGGGGGACATGTGATCGCCAAGGGAGAAGCAAAATCCGCCAAGGGACATGGAAGAAGGCACTGGGGAAGCTATCAGAGGTACACGACGAGGGATCAGCATGCCAATGGTGAGTATAAGACCCAGATGTGTAGCCAGATATATTAGCCAGATGTGCAGCCAGGTGTAGTTAGCCAGATGTGCAGCCAGGTATAGTTAGTCAGATGTATTAGCCAGGAATAGTTAGCCAGATGTTTTGCCAGGCATATAGGGAGCAAGATGTTTGCCAGGTGTATAGGAGACAGATGTGCAGCCAGGTCTAGGGAGTCATATGTATAGGGAGCCAGGTTTACGGGTGCCTCTGCCCCCCCCCCCCCCATTGCCCCCTGACTGTGGCTGGGTGTCCCTTCTGTGGGGGGCTCCCCTTCTGTGCTGGCTGGTAGTGGCCGGCGGGGATCCCCTCTGTGGGGGGGAATCCCCATACTGTGCGTGCGGGTGGCAGGGTGGCCCTTCTGTGTGTGCGGGGGGGGGGGGGGGGTGGCGGGTATCCCCTTCTATGGGGGCTAGTCGTGGTCAGTCGGGGACACCCCTTCTGTGGTGGGGGGGGAGGTGGGTGTCCCCATCTATGTGGGCTGTGGGTGGCCTCTCCCCCCCATCCCTCCCTCCTGATCCCCCGTGCCCCTCCCCCCAATCCCGTGTCTCCCCCGTCAGAAGCCCTGATCTACTCAGCTAAGGGCTTTCTCCTGCGGTGGAAGCAGCGCACTTCCTGCTCTATCGCGAAGTCTCATGTTCTCTGTAATTACAGTACGTGGCTTGGTGACGTCACCAAGCCGCGTACTGTAATTACACAGACCGAGACTTCGGCGATGGAGGAGGAGGGTGTCCATCGCGGCCGGCGCAGGAGAAAGCCCTCAGGTGAGTAAAGCAGGGCTTCTGACAGGGGAGAGACACGGGATCGGGGGGGGACACAGGATCGGGGGTGAGGGGGGGCGCGTGGGACATAGAGGGAGGGAGAGGCCACCCACAGCTCGCATAGAAGGGGACACCCACCTCCCTCCCGCACAGAAGGGGGGGGGGGGCCCGACCGGCCAAGACCAGCCCCATAGCAGGTGATACCCGCCCCCCTGCCCGCCCCCCCCCCCCCCCCCCCCCCGCACACACTAAAGGGTCACCCGCACGCACAGTACGGGGATCCCCCCCACACAGAGAGGATCCCCGCCGGCCACTACCAGCCAGCACAGAAGGGGACACCCCCCACACAGAGGGGATCCGCGCACCAGCAACCCGCTGGCACAGAAGGGGAATCCCTGCACAGCCCCACACATTCTCTGCCCCGCCGGCTGCACAGGGATTCCCCATGGTGGCTGGATGCTAGTTCTGTATGCTGTGGGTAGCACAGATAGCTACCCACAGCGTGCTGACAGGCATCCAGCCATCCTGGGGAATCCCTCTGATGAGGGAAAAGTGCAGCCGGCGGGGCAGAGGAACAAGAAATCTCCCTGGCGGTATTGACAAGCTCAGCTCGTCAATACTGCTTTCAGCAAGTTTTTCCTGGACGAGCTGAGCTCGTCAATACCGCCAGGGTGGTTAAGCAACTTCGGCTCCGTCTTCTGACGGCACCGACGTTACTCACTGAGCACCGCTATAGACTGATTCCCATTATAGTCTATGGCGGCACTGGCTGCACCCAAATCTAGCAGTGCTGAAAAGCACTGCTCCGAGTGCAAGGAACACACTTACAGGGGCCCCAACCGCCCCGATTTCGGCGGGACGGTCCCGATTATGGGGCCGTCCCGCTGTCCCGCGCTGCCCCCCCCCCCCCCCCCCCACCTGGTCCCGGCCGCTGGGGAGTGAGTGGGAAAAAAAACGATCGAGGCACCAGCCCGGTATGCGGCATGGATAGCCGCCGCCCGCCGCCATTACACTTCTCCCTCCCTCCCTCCCTCCTAATATGCCCCCAGTGTCCCCTTCTCCCCCGCAGAGTAAAATGGGCAGCGGAGCGGGCAGTAAGTCTTATTCACTGCCTCTCCGCTGCGTACGGGGATATCCTCTGATCTTCCTGCTTCCTGTGACGTCACAGGAAGCAGGAAGATCAGAGGAGATCCCCGTACGCAGCGGAGAGGCAGTGATAAGACTTACTGCCCGCTCCGCTGCCCATTTTACTCTGTGGGGGAGAAGGGGACACTGGGGGCATATTAGGAGGGAGAAGTGTAATGGCGGCGGGCGGCGGCTATCCATGCCGCATACCGTGCTGGTGCCTCGATCTCTCTCTGCCCGCCCACAGCCACCCTCACCCTCCTCCCCCCCACCCACTGGCACCCTCACAGCGCCTCCCCTTTGGGAGTAATTAATAATTTGAAAAAAAAACTTTTTTTGTGGGGTGGGCGTGACTAGGGGGTTAGGGGTGTGGCAAGGGGCGTGGCCTAAATGTCCCATTTTTCAAAATCAAAATGTTGGGAGGCATGCACTTAGCAGAAATGCTAGCTTTGCAGAAAACACAGCGTTTTTGCCACTAATGCAAGTCAATGGGCCGCATCAAAAAACACATGTGTTTTGTATGCACTTTGAAACATATATTTTTAAAAATGCTGGTTTTGTTGCATAGTTTTCAAAACACACATCAAAAACGCACATAATAAAAGTCAATGGTAACGCAATGTATGTACTGAAAATGAATGTATTGCTAATGTGAAAGTAAGGCCTCTTTTCCACAGGCAGTTGAACTGTGTGCTCAGCAAGCAGTGACCAGGCAGCAGTGAGTAGTTACAAGGCAGCAGCAAGCAGTTGTGAGAGTTTGAGGAGTGCACACATAGCTGTGCATGAAAGGTTGCATTTTAGGTCATGTGTTTTTTTTTTTTGTGTGTGCTTTTTTAGTGCGTTTGCTTTTTTTCCAGCTTATGCGATTTTCTAGCGTTTTGCATGCATTTTTATGCGTTTGCGCAAAACGTGGAAGAAGACAGACTCCTGGAAGAAACCCTCTCTACTGCTCGGCTGTAATGAAGAAGACGCCTGGGTACGTTTTTAACCCTCCCTCTTCTGCCCAGCTGCTGCACCCTCCCTCACCTGCTGTGGCAAACGGGAGTGAAAACAGATCTGATTGACAGGTGATCAGATGCATTTTCATGGATCCGTTTGCCAGTGTGGAGCAAGATCCGCTTTACCGGATCTGTTTGGCTGAAAAACACTGTGTGAATCGACCCTTAGAATAGGCTGCAAGTGGGTTTAACCTCCCTGGCGGTAAGCTAGCTAACCATGCCCCCCCCCCCCAACTTCCTCCACTCTCCCCTGATCACCGCCGTCATACATAGCCCCCAGGGATCCTGAGATGGCGCAGCCTCCCAATCAGCTCCAGGCTTTGCTATGGGGAGAATCGGGACTGCGCATGACGTCATGACGCCGATGACGTCAGACGTCATGTCCGATCGTCGCCATAGCGACGACTGAAGCTAAATGGTGAAGCTGCAGCTCTCGCGGGATCGTGGACGGGTAAATATTGCCGGTGGCAATCGGGGGGATCAGAGTGGTGCCGGGGGACTTGGGGGCTATAGTTAGCTAGCAAAGTGCTAGCTTAAGCATTTAAATCAAATTTTATTTAAAAAATCCTCCTGCGGACGCTGCATCTGAAACTGCGTACCTATAGGGAGGTTAAGCCCTCACAGGCCTAATGACACTGTCTGCCAGTTGTCCAGGCTTCTCCTGGATCTCTAACGCTGGAGTCTGGCTAAAGGTGGCCACACATCATACAATTTTTAAAATAGCTTTTGAATTCAAGAATTTCAATCCATTTTTCTGACTGATTGTAACATTTAAAAAATCTGACCAATGTACCACACACCTATGTTCAATTTTTACCCAATTATGAAAAAGATGATTGAAAACTCTGAGAAAATTGCATGGAAGTATATATAATGCTACGTACACACATACGACAACGATCGTTCGTTGTCAACGACGAACAAACTTTTAATTGATGAAAGAACGACCTAAGTAAAGTTAGTTTTAAAAGGTGTGTAACGATCAGATCGTTAGAACGAACGTTACATCACGTAAAAGTAACTATTGCGCCTGCGCATATAAATGAAAAGTTCCATGGAGAAATAGTGAAATGCGCATGTCAAGTCTAGTACGAACGTGCGTTTTCAACGATGTACTACTTTTGCAAACGATCGTCGTTGGAAAAAATCCGCCAAGCTAGATCGTTCGTTTTTACCGAACTAGCTCGTCCGTCGTTAGACTTAATAGTCGTTGGCTGCTTTTTTTTAAACGATCGTCGTTTGAAACGATCGGGGAACGATCGTTTCAAATGACTATAGTCGCATGTGTGTACACACCTTAACCACTTGAGGACCTAGGGCTTTCTACCCCTTAAGGACCGGCCACTTTTTTTCCATTCAGACCACTGCAGCTTTCACGGTTTATTGCTCGCTCATACAACCTACCACCTAAATGAATTTTGGCTCCTTTTCTTGTCACTAATAAAGCTTTCTTTTGGTGCTACTTGATTGCTCCTGCGATTTTTACTTTTTATTATATTCATCAAAAAAGACATGAATTTTGGCAAAAAAATGATTTTTTTAACTTTCTGTGCTGACAGTTTTCAAATAAAGTAAAATTTCTGTATACATGCAGCGCGAAAAATGTGGACAAACATGTTTTGGATAAAAAAAACCCCATTCAGTGTATATTTATTGGTTTGGGTAAAAGTTATAGCGTTTACAAACTATGGTGCAAAAAGTGAATTTTCCCATTTTCAAGCATCTCTGACTTTTCTGACCCCCTGTCATGTTTCATGAGGGGCTAGAATTCCAGGATAGTATAAATACCCCCCAAATGCCCCCATTTTGGAAAGAAGACATCCCAAAGTATTCACTGAGAGGCATAGTGAGTTCATAGAAGATATTATTTTTTGTCACAAGTAAGCGGAAAATGACACTTTGTGAGAAAAAAAAAAAAAAAAAAAGTTTCCATTTCTTCTAACTTGCGACAAAAAAAAATGAAATCTGCCACGGATTCACCATGCCCCTCTCTGAATACCTTGAAGGGTCTACTTTCCAAAATGGGGTCATTTGTGGGGTGTGCTTACTGTCCTGACATTTTGGGGGGTGCTAAATTGTAAGCACCCCTGTAAAGCCTAAAGGTGCTCATTGGACTTTGGACCCCTTAGCGCAGTTAGGCTGCAAAAAAGTGCCACACATGTGGTATTGCCGTACTCAGGAGAAGTAGTATAATGTGTTTTGGGGTGTATTTTTACACATACCCATGCTGGGTGGGAGAAATATCTCTGTAAATGACAATTTGTTAATTTTTTTTTTTTGTCAAAAGTTAGTGGAAAATGACACTTTGTGAAAAAAACAATAAAAATCAATTTTCCACTAACTTTTGACAAAAAATAAAATCTTCTATGAACTCGCTATGCTACTAACGGAATACCTTGGGGTGTCTTCTTTCTAAAATAGGGTCATTTGTGGGGTTCCTATACTGCCCTGGCATTTTAGGGGCCCTAAGCCGTGAGGAGGAGTCTGGAAATCAAATTCCGCAAAATGACCTGTGAAAGCCTAAAGGTGCTCATTGGACTTTGGGCCCTTTAGCGCAGTTAGGGTGCAAAAAAGTGCCACACATGTGGTATCGCCGTACTCGGGAGAAGTAGTACAATGTGTTTTGGGGTGTATTTTTACACATACCCATGCTGGGTGGGAGAAATAACTCTGTAAATGGACAATTGTGTGTAAAAAAATCAAAAGATTGTCATTTACAGAGGTATTTCTCCCACCCAGCATGGGTATGTGTAAAAATACACCCCAAAACACATTGTATTACTTCTCCCGAGTACGGGGATACCACATGTGTGGCACTTTTTTGCACCCTAACTGCTCTAAGGGGCCCAGAGTCCAATGAGTACCTTTAGGCTTTACAGGGGTGCTCACAATTTAGCACCCCGCCCACTTGCCAGGACAGTTAACAAACCTCACAAATGACCCCATTTTGGAAAGAATACACAACAAGGTATTCCATGAGGGTAATGGTGAGGTCATTGAAAATTTTATTTTTTGTCACAAGTAAACGGAAAATGACACTTTGTTAAAAAAAAAAATAAAAAAAAAATTCTGCTAACTTGTGACAAAAACTAAAATCTTTTATGAACTCACCGTGCACCTCACATAATACTTTAGGGTGTCCTCTTTCCAAAATGGGGTCATTTGTGGAGTCTGTCCTGGCATTTTAGGGTCTCTGCAATCATTACATGTATGGCCAGTATTAGGAGTTTCTGCTATACTCCTTATATTGGGTATACAAGTAATGCACTCTGGGCTGAAAGGAAAAATGAACGGCAAACATACCTTGCTCCACATCAATGGCAGTGATAACCTCAGGAGAGAGACACCCCGTGCCACCCTGCACTCAGGGTGAGCCACCAACTTATGTGACTGGGCCTCAGACCTTTAGTATACAGCATTATGCCTGTAGGATACAGCAATATGCCTGCCAATAGAGATGACTCTGTGTGGCATTAAAGCATCATCATAGGCCCAAATCACATATAAACCGGGGGTGTCCACACACAAGGGAAATTCAAACATGCCGTCTTATATCGCCAACCCAGGACAGATCAGCAATATCAAGCATGGAAACCGATCCTTCTTCCCACTTTTATGCTTACCCGTTTGGTCTTCAAGCTTACCTCTCCTCTCCCTGCGACAATGTGCAAAAGACCACCGAGTGTGTGCCTACTCCTGTGTCTGGAGTTCCCTAGGTTCTAATATTGTACCTGCTCGTGGTACCTCTCAAAACACGGCCCTACGCATAGGCCAGGCTGGTCAGGACAGCGGGGACAATAATAAACGTTGTCACTCCTTGTTCCAGCCCTGCTGCAGACACGGCAACGTTTTCTTCGGATGCGCTGACCTGGGGCACACGGAAGCTGATAGGCGTAATGCCTTCCATGCAGTCGGCTAGTTGCATCTGGGGGGGGGGCCCTGGCACCACCTGGATACAGGATGTCCAGAATGATCTGTTCCTGAAATTGGAGGAAAGATCCAGTTCTCCCAGCCTTACTGTAGAGAACAAAGCTGTTGTAAACCGCCAATTGAATCAGATAAAAAGACACTTTCTTATACCAGCGTCTTGTTTTCCGGGTAACTAAATAGGGCGCTAACCTCTGGTCATTGAAGTCCACCCCTCCCATGTTGACATTATATTCGTGGACGACAAGGGGCTTTTCAATGACCGCAGTTGCCCGTTGAATTTGGACTGTCGTGTCTGTGTGAATGGTGGACAGAAAGTAAACGTCCCTCTTGTCCCTCCATTTCACCGCGAGCAGGTCTTCAGTACGCAAGGCGGCCCTCTGCCCCCGTTCAAGTCTGGTGGTAACGAGCCGTTGGGGGAAGCCCTGGCGACTAGGCCGCGCAGTGCCACAGCATCGGATTCCTTCTAACTTTAAGTGCTGAAAGAGGGCCACACTTGTGTAATAATTGTCCACAAAAAGATGGTACCCCTTCTGGAACAAGGGTGACACCAAGTCCCACACAACCTTTCCACTGCTCCCCAGGTAGTCAGGGCATCCGACCGGCTCCAATTTTGAGTCTTTTCCCTCATAGACCCTAAAACGACATGTATAGCCTGTGGCCCTTTCACAGAGCTTATACAGTTTCACCCCATACCGGGCGCGCTTGCTTGGGATGTACTGTTTGATGCCAAGGCGCCCGGTAAAGCGTAAGAGGGACTCGTCTACGCAGATGTTCTGTTCAGGGATATAAGCATCTGCAAATGTTGAGGACAGGTGGTCTATGAGGGGCCGAATTTTGTGGAGCCGGTCATAAGCAGGGTCTCCCATTTCATGACAGGTTTTGTCGTCGTTGAAGTGCAGGAAGCGCAGGATGGACTCAAATCGTGTCCTGGACATGGCAGCAGGGTACAAGGGAACATGATGTACTGGGTTCGTAGACCAATACGCCCGCAATACATTTTGTTTCATTAGTCCCAAGTGAAGGATAAGGGCCAAAAAGATTTTAATGTCGGAAACTTGGACTGGTTTCCACCCGAAAGGCTGGGCATACATGCTCTCCAGGTGCTCGGTGATGAATTGTGTGGCTTTACGATTGGTCTCAACCACAATTAAGTCCAGGAGAACCTGGGTGATGAACAGCTGCAAAAAGTCTAGGGCCGTTCCTAGATGAGCTGTCGCCACCTGGACTCCAGACTGGGCGGTGAAAGGGGGCACTACGGGTGCGGCGGGAATCAGGGGATTGCCAATCTGGTTGTGCCAGCACCTCTGGGAGTCTATGGGTACTACGGGCCCGTCTTCTTCTTGGTGGCTGCGACGGGGGTACTACTGCACTTGCCACCGTACCAGTTTCAACTTCCATGCTGACGCTCACCACTTCGCCAGGGTCTACGGAAGCACTGGCACTAAGTCCAGGAGATGCTGCGCTGCTGGTGCCTGCCTCACCAAGAAAACTATCAACAGCGCTAGTACCACCCTGCTGCCCTTGAGGCGGATCCTGCGCCACCTGCGGTCTAACGACTTGGGGTCTGGTACGCCTGGCTCTAGCTGGGACCATAGCCTCGTCATCAGTATCGGTCAGGGAACCACTGCTTTCTACAGGTTCAAATTCGGACCCGGAAGATTCGACGGATGATTCTTCCCAAAAGAACTCATCCGACTGGTCCATGTACCTGTATACCTCGTCATCGGAAAGCCCCCTTCTTGCCATTTTGGATTGCTAAATTTATGGGGTTTTCCTCCGAGACTACCCAGAAAAAAAGAGCACCTACCTAGCAAAAAGGGAGTATTTGAGAGGTATTGGGGTTGGTGGGAAGTGGGGTCTCAGAGGCAATCAAACAATCAAATACAATTACAGCACAATCGACTCCAATCACAGCACAATCAAATCTGATGCACTCGGAAGGTGATGGGGGGAGGGTGGGATTGGGTGTGGCGGGAAGTGGGGTCTCAGGCAATCAAACAATCACGGGGCAATCGAAGCCGATCACGGGACAATCAAATACAATTACAGCACAATCGACTCCAATCACAGCCCAATCAAATCTGATGCACTCGGAAGGTGATGGGGGGAGGGTGGGATTGGGTGTGGCGGGAAGTGGGGTCTCAGGCAATCAAACAATCACGGGGCAATCAAAGTCGATCACGGGACAATCAAATACAATTACAGCACAATCGACTCCAATCACAGCACAAGCAAATCTGATGCACTCGGAAGGTGGTGGTTGGAGGTGGTGGGGGGGAGGGTGGGGTTGGGTGTGGGGGGGGGAGGGTGGGGTTGGGTGTGGCGGGAAGTGGGGTCTCAGGCAATCAAACAATCACGGGGCAATCGAAGCCGATCACGGGACAATCAAATACAATTACAGCACAATTGAATACAAGCGCAGCACAATCGAATACAAGCGCAGCACAGTCAAATACAATGCACTTGGACGGTGATTAGGGGGGGGGTCTGAGGGCGATTTGAGGGGGTGGGGGGTTGATCAGGAGCCTGCACGGGGCAGACTGAGTCCTGATCTGATGAGAGGCAGACACAGGGGGTTACTGATCAAAGATCAGTTAGTGATTGCTGGGGAGGACAGATGTAAACAAACAGCAGGGGATGTAATCAGAAGGGGGGTATGAGGGCAATCGAGGGCCTGGGCAGGTGATCGGTTACCCCCGCGGGGCAGTTAGGGTCTGCTCTGATGGGTGGGGGTGCTGAGGGCTGATGGACAGGTGATAGACAGGTGATCAGAGGGGGATCAAAGGGGGATCAGAGGGTAATGTAGCTGTATACAGATGTATACAGTATACAGGGGGGTAGTCTGGGATGGGGTGTGGGGGTGATCTAAAGGTAGGGGGGGGATCAGGGGTGACTAGGAGGCAGTTAGGGACCTAACACAGGGGATAGCGTCGCTAGTTAGTGATAGGTGGGGGGGTGGGGGTTTTAAATGGGTGCAAGGGTGCTGGGCAGGGGTCTGCTGGGGTGATCAGGGGGGGTATGAGGCCTGGGGTGGGAGATCAGGGGGGCTGTAGGCCAAAAAAAACACGTGTGCTGTACTACTCACAAAAGGCTTCCTCCTCGCTGGTGGTCTCTGCAACAATGAGACCACGAGGCGAGGAGGAAGCACGTATAAGGCACTTTGTTTACCTAACAAAGTGCCTTATACTCATTCATTGGTTACATTTGCGGATTCCTCCGCTCGCCGGCTCTGCTAAGTGGCCGGCGAGCGGAGACAAAATGCCCGTGCTTCGATCCCGGGCGGAGGATCGCGTCACGGATGACGCGATCGCTCCGCCCATGCCCTTTAATGGACTGCCGCCTCTGTGGGTGAGCCCGTCCTGAAGGGCTCCACTTCCCCGCCGCCCCTGTGTAGTGGGCGGTCGGGAAGTGGTTAAGGCTACTGACAATACACCATTCAGTTTTCATTAAAAAAATATCAGAAAAATCCAGCACTCCCGATAAACTTTTATCGAATAAAAACAGGAAATCAGATCAGAGTTCTTGCTCGAATGAAAAAAAAAAAAAAAGCTTTTGATTTTTCAGAAAATCCGATTGTTTTTATAGAATTGCCGTAAAATCAGATAATTTTATTGTATCGTGTGTGGCCACCTTTAGGGCTGATTCACATTACAAGAGCTTTTCTAAGCACTTGTGATTTTAAAAGCTCCTGCTAATGTTATCCTATGTGAGGGCTGGTGCACACCAGAGCGGTTCTGGAGCGTTTTTTTTAAACACTTGCAGGGTGGAAACCGCTTGGCTAATGAAAGGGAATGGGATGGTGCACACCAGAGAGGTTCGTTTTTTCCACAAACGCAAACTCGGGGGCTGCAGCATTTTTTAGATTTCTGAGGCGTTTCTGCCTTAATGTTAAAGTATAGGAAAGTGGAAACCAGCTCTGAAAAACGCTAGATCAGAGCTGTTTTTCAGGCGTTTTTGTTACAGAAGCTGTTTAGTAACAGCTTTTACTGTAACAATATTTGAAACCTGCTACACAAAAATGCTCCAAAAACGCTAGGCATGTTTAGAAAACCTCTCTATACATGCCTAGAATCACTCTCAAATCTGCTTCAAAAACCTCTAGCGTTTTGTGGATCTGCTAGAGGTTTTTGGTGTGCACTGGCCCTATGGCCTAGTGCACACCAGAGGAGTTTTTCTGAGCGTTTTGAGTTTTTGAAACCTCCTGCTAATGTTATCCTATGTGTCGATGCACACTGGAGCGATGAGATTCTGTAAAAATAAACCCATAGCATTACATTGTGAAGAGCTTTTGAAACCTCTAGCGTTTGGGGAGCTTTTCTGGTGTGTCTCAGCCCATAGTGTGAATCAGCCCTTAGAGCTTTTTCAAACTAGAGACCCACTAGCAGTGTTCAGTGGTGCTCGAATGTACCCAAATTCGATTCGAGTACATTTGAATTCGGGTCTGGGTCAAATTCGGATTCAGCCGTGATCACGCCCATCGAATTCGATTCGAATTCAACTCATGATAGGTTCTTGAATTCGGGTAATAGTCGTGATCAAGAATTCGGATGGCCTTCAAGCCAATTTTTTTTATTTAAAGGGAAATCACAATGAAATATGTAATGTTAAAAAAAAATGTGACGGAAAACTTTTTTTCTGCATTTCATGTTTATTCTTCTTCACCGTCTTCACCTTCTTCTTTTTCTTCTCTCCATCTTTTTCTTCACCGTCTTCTTTTTCTGTTTTACCATCTTCTTTCTCGTCATCATCATTCATCACCATCATTTTCATCATCTTCTTCTTCACTGGCACCTGGTTCTTCTTCTTCTTCACCTGGTTCTTCTTCTTCTTCTGGTTCATCTTCACTTGGTTTTTCATCTTCTTCTTCACCTGGTTCTTCATCATCATCATCTGGTTCTTCTTCTTCATCATCATCATCTGGTTCTTCTTCTTCTTCATCATCTGGTTCTTCTTCAATCAACTGGTTCTTCTTCTTCTTCATCATCATCATCATCTGGTTCTTCTTCTTTTTCTTTACCTGGTTCTTCTTCTTCTTCTTCTTCACCTGATTCTTCTTCTTTTTCTTCCCCTGGTTCTTCTTCTTCTTCTTCACCTGGTTCTTCTTCTTCTTCTTCACCTGGTTCTTCTTCTTCTTCTTCACCTGGTTCTTCTTCTTCTTCACCTGGTTCTTCTTCCTCTTCTTCTTCTTCACCTGGTTCTTCTTCTTCTTCACCTGGTTCTTCTTCTTCTTCTTCACCTGGTTCTTCTTCTTCTTCTTCACCTGGTTCTTCTACTTCTTATTTTTCTTCACCTGGTTATTCTTCTTCTTCACCTGGTTATTCTTCTTCTTCACCACCACCATCTTTTTTTTTTCTTTTGTGTTCATATTCTTCCTCTTGTACTCAACTATGTTTTTTCCCTTACGGAACTCAACTGTTGTAAAAAATTTTTTACAACAGCATAGCTAAATTTGTGGTGTAATAGCTATTGGCGCATGACAGCAGCGCATAATTCTGTGGACCCTGGTGGTGGGAACACAGAGAGCAGGAGGTTAACTACAGCAGCAGCAGCAGGAGGAGTGACGTGTGGCAGCAGGCAATGTAACGTGCCATGGTACCTAGCATTGGTACCACGGCTGTAAATAAACACCAACAGCAGGAGGTTCCGGACAGCAGTAGTGCAGCCTCATTGTGCCCAATGCAAAACTGGGACAGCACAGTTTTCAACCCAGACACCTCAGAATTTTATTTTTTTTACAACAAAATGTAGCTATTGTAGTGGCGTAATAGCCAGTGGCACATGGCAGCAGCGCATAATTCTGTGGACCCTGGCAGTGGGAACACAGACAGCAGGAGAGCAGGAGGAGGAGGAGTGACGTGTGGCAGCAGGCAATGTAACAGGGCCAATTATTTAAGAAGGGCAAAAAATCAGATCCAGGAAATTATAGACCTGTAAGCTTAACATCAGTTGTATGCAAACTATTTGAGGGGTTACTAAGAGATACTATACATGACTTCATAGTAGAAAATAATCTTATTTCTCAGCATCAACATGGGTTTACTAAAGACAGGTCCTGTTTGACTAACATGCTCAGCTTTTATGAGGTAGTGAATGCTAATATGGATATTGGGAATGCTGTAGATGTGATATACTTAGACTTTGCTAAGGCCTTCGACACTGTTCCCCACAAAAGTCTGGTGCAAAAGATGAGGATGCAAGGACTGGGGAAGAGTCTGTGTGCTTGGATAGGGAACTGGCTAATGGACAGAAAACAAAGAGTTGTGGTCAATGGATCATACTCAAAATGGGAGACTGTTAGCAGTGGGGTCCCACAGGGGTCTGTACTGGGTCCAGTGCTCTTCAATTTATTTATTAATGACCTAGTGGATACAGTAGTGAGCAATGTTGCTATTTTTGCAGATGATACAAAATTGTGCAGAATCATCAACTCTAAGGAAGATAGTGTTATATTGCAACAGGATCTGGATAGGATGGCTATATGGGCACATACATGGCAGATGAAATTCAATGTTGACAAATGTAAAGTCATGCATTTTGGTCGTACCAATGGTCTAACACCATACAAAATAAATGGGATACAGTTGGGGACATCAAACTTGGAGAAGGACTTAGGAGTACTCATCGACAACAAGTTAAATAATCGTACTCAATGCCAAGCCGCTGCAGCTAAAGCTAACAAAATTTTGGGATGCATTAAAAGGGAAATAAAAACTCGAGATGCTAGCATAATATTGCCCCTGTTTAACTCTCTAGTAAGGCCACATCTGGAATATGGAATTCAGTTCTGGGCACCACATTACAAAAAAGATATTGCAGTTTTAGAGCAGGTGCAGAGACGAGCAACAAAATTGATACGTGGGATGGAAGGTCTCACTTACCAAGAAAGGTTAGATAAACTGGGTTTATTTAGTCTAGAGAAAAGACGCCTTAGAGGAGATCTAATTAACATGTATAAATACATCAGAGGGCAATATAATAGCTTGGCGGATGAGCTTTTTGTCCCTAGGCCTTCTCAAAGGACTAGAGGACATGATCTGCGCATGGAGGAAAAACGTTTTAGCCATTTATTTAGGAAAGGGTTCTTTACAGTAAGAGTGATTAAGATGTGGAATGCATTGCCACAGGAAGTCGTTATGGCAAACTCTATACCTGCATTTAAAGGGGGCTTAGATGCTTTCCTTGCGTTGAATGACATCCATGGCTACAATTACTAGGTAATGCCAATGATGTTGATCCAGGGATTTTATCTGATTGCCATCTGGAGTCGGGAAGGAATTTTTACCTTGTAAGGGTTTTTTCGCCTTCCTCTGGATCAACAGGGATATGTGAGGGAGCAGGCTGGAGTTGTACTTTGTACTGGTTGAACTCGATGGACGTATGTCTTTTTTCAACCAAAGTAACTATGTAACTATGTAATGGTACCTAGCGTTGGTACCATGACTGTAAATAAACACCAAGAGCAGGAGGTTCCGGACAGCAGTCGTGCAGCCCACATTGTGCCCAATGCACAATTGGGACAGCACAGTTTTCAACCCAGACACCTCAGAATTTTTTTTTTACAACAAAATGTAGCTATTGTAGTGGAGTAATAGATAGTGCCGCATGGCAGCAGTGCATAATTCTGTGGACCCTGGTGGTGGAAACACAGACAGCAGGAGGTTAAATACAGCAGCAGCAGCAGGAGGAGGAGGAGTGACATTTGGCAGCAGGCAATGTAACGGGGCCATGGTACCTAGCATTGGTACCATGGCTGTAAATCAGGGGTCTCAAACTCAATTTACCTGGGGGGCTGCAGGAGGCAAAGTCAGGATGAGGCTGGGCCGCATAAGGAATTTCACAATCGTGGCGCACCGCCGCCCCTGCCCGCCCCTCACTCTCCCTTCACAGAGAGGGGCGGGGAGAGGTGGCGATCCGTGCGGCGATTGATGTCAGGAAGCTGAAAGCTCTGCCCCTTCCAGGAAATGCCGGCGGATTGCCCCCTGGGCGATTTGGAGGCTCTGCAGCCCTCATTTAGCGGCGGGGATGTGGCGGATTACTTGGGAGCACTGAAGCAAACTATAAGGAAGCTTTTGCCGGCGAGGGCCACAAAATATTGTATCGAGGGCTGCAAATGGCCCGCGGGCCGCGAGTTTGAGAGCAATGCTGTAAATAAACACCAACAGCAGGAGGTTCCGGACAGCAGTCGTGCAGCCCACATTGTTCCCAATGCACAACTGGGACAGCACAGTTTTCAACCCAGATACCTCAGATTTTTTTTTTTACAACAAAATGTAGCTATTGTAGTGGAGTAATAGCTAGTGGCGCATGTCAGCAGCGCATAATTCTGATGACCCTGGCGGTGGGAACACAGAGAGCAGGAGGTTAACTACAGCAGCAGGAGCAGGAGGAGGAGAAGGAGTGATGTGTGGCAGCAGGCAATGTAACGGGCCATGGTACCTAGCGTTGGTACCACGGCTGTAAATAAACACCAACAGCAGGAGGTTCCGTACGGCAGTCGTGCAGCCCACATTGTGCCCAATGCACAACTGGGACAGCACAGTTTTCAACCCAGACACCTCAGAATTTTATTTGTTTTACAACAAAATGTAGCTATTGTAGTGGCGTAATAGCTAGTGGCGCATGGCAGCAGCGCATAATTCTGTGGACCTTGGTGGTGGGAACACAGACAGCAGGAGAGCAGGAGGAGGAGGAGGAGGAGTGACGTTTCGCAGCAGGCAATGTAACAGGACCATGGTACCTAGCATTGGTACCATGGCTGTAAATAAACACCAACAGCAGGAGGTTCCGGACAGCAGTCGTGCAGCCCACATTGTGCCCAATGCACAACTAGGACAGCACAGTTTTCAACCCAGACACCTCAGAATTTTTTTATTTTTTTTTTACAACAAAAATGTAGCTATTGTAGTGAAGTAATAGCTAGTGGTACATGGCAGCAGAGCATAATTCTGTGGACCCTGGCGGTGGGAACACAGACAGCAGGAGGTTAAATACAGCAGCAGCAGGAGGAGTAGGAGGAGGATGAGTGACGTTTGGCAGCAGGCAATGTAAAAGGGCCATGGTACCTAGCATTGGTACCATGGCTGTAAATAAACACCAACAGCAGGAGGTTCCGGACAGCAGTCGTGCAGCCCACATTGTGCCCAATGCACAACTGGGACAGCATGTAAAGAATGGGGAATTGTCTCCGTGGTCAGCGCACAACTTGTGCGCTGACACTGCGGAAACCCTCCACAAGCATTTAAATAAGAGAACCCAGCTTTGGTGCAAATGCACCAGTAGAGAGAAATTCCAACTGGCAGATGGAGCTGTGGAGTGCAGAGGAATAAACCCTCTGCACTGCCACAGATGCCAGGTAGAAATTGTACGAGATGAAGCAATACAGGGCAAGATAGCCCCTCGAGAGAGAGTGAGCACAGAGACAGAATGTATGTATGTCCACCAATCTAGTCGCCACCCAGTGACGGTTGACATACAACAGCGAAGACCAAAGTGTGAAAGCAATCGCAAGAATGGCGATTGCTAGCAGAGACACAAGACAGAGTAAAGACAGAACATAGGATGAATAAAGACAGAACCAATTAGCAACTGCAATCCAACACGAATGAACAGACAGGACTAGCTACACGTGGTCACCACATGTTAAGCGCAATAGCGACAAAGCGCGTGCAAGGCACGGTCACCGCACGTTAAGTGCAACAGCAACAAAGCGTACCAACTCTGACTAACAAATGAAACATGAAAAATGAAAACAAACAGAGAGCGCGAACGCTTGCTAAACGTTTGCCTCACCCAGACAACAGCAAGCGTTTGTTCCAGACAAGACAGACAGAAGGAGTAACCAGTAGCTACCGCAGCTCTGGCTTACACTCCTAGACAGAGTACAGAAGGAACCACCGCCTCTACCGCTAGGGCGGATGCGATCCAGACAAGACAGGAGTGTAAGCCAGAGCTGCGGTAGCTACTGGTTACTCCTTCTGTCTGAGACAGAATACAGAGAGATCCACCGCCTCTAACGCTAGGGCAAATGTGATCCAAACAGACAGAGCGATTGCCTGTCAGCCGCCGCTGGTGACAGAACAATCGCAACAGATAAGACAGAACTAGGCAATACAGATAATAAACAACCTGACTACGCTAGAAGGAATGCTAGTGCACTCCCAAGGATAACTGCTCTAAGATAATATTAGCAAACAATTAGCATAGGGCTGAAACTCAAGGTAAGTCTAGCAGGACCAAACCTTTATGACCAGCAGGGAATTCTGGGAGGAAATGGTATTTATACTGCAAGCCTTCAAAGGAAGCAGATAAGCAATTTGCATGACAAGTGGATGCAAATCCCTCACCAGAACAGCAACTCTGAAACTTGCAGAATGAAGACAGGTCTCCTTTCCAGGGACCTGAAGCATACAGACCTGAAAATGGTCAAAAAGCTGCCTGCCTGTGCAGACAGCAGAGCAGATCGTGACACAGCACAGTTTTCAACCCAGGCATTGGTACCATGGCTGTAAATAAACATCAACAGCAGGAGGTTCCGGACAGCAGTCGTGCAGCACACATTGTGCCCAATGCAGAACTGGGACAGCACAGTTTTCAACCCAGACACCTCAGTTTTTTTTTTACAACAAAATGTAGCTATTGTAGTGGAGTAATAGCTAGTGGCGCATGGCAGCAGCGCATAATTCTGTGGACCCTGGCGGTGGGAACACAGACAGCAAGAGGTTAACTACAGCAGCAGCAGGAGGAGGATGAGGAGGAGTGACGTGTGGCAGCAGGCAATGTAATGGGTCATGGTACCTAGCGTTGGTACCACGGCTGTAAATAAACACCAACAGCAGGAGGTGCCAGACGGCAGTCGTGCAGCCCACATTGTGCCCAATGCACAACTGGGACAGCACAGTTTTCAACCCAAACACCTCAGAATTTTTTTTTTTTACAACAAAATGTAGCTATTGTAGTGGTGTAATAGCTTGTGGCGCATGGCAGCAGTGCATAATTCTGTGGACCCTGGTGGTGGGAACATAGACAGCAGGAGAGCAGGAGGAGGAGGAGGAGTGATGTGTGGCAGCAGGCAATGTAACGGGGCCAATGGTACCTAGCGTTGGTACCACGGCTGTAAATAAACACCAAGAGCAGGAGGTTCCGGACAGCAGTCGTGAAGCCCACATTGTGCCCAATGCACAACTGGGACAGCACAGTTTTCAACCCAGACACCAAACAAAAATGTAGCTATTATAGTGAAGTAGTAGCTAGTGGCACATGGCACCAGCGCTTAATTCTGTGGACCCTGGCGGTGGGAACACAGACAGCAGGAGGTTAACTACAGCAGCAGCAGGAGGAGGAGTGACGTGTGGCAGCAGGCAATGTAACGGGCCAATGGTACCTAGCGTTGGTACCACAGCACCTAAAGGAAAACCAGGCCAAAGTAACAGGGGACTGATGGTTGATGTTGTCAGCGGTCACAAATTAATTCCCAGCCACCTCATGTCCTCCTGTCACCGACAACAGGGGCCTGGAACGTGCCTTCAATCTAGGCCTGGTTGACTTTCAGGAATCACTACAGAGAGAATTGAATGTGTGCATTAAACACCAAGTGAACACCTGACAAAACTGGCTAAGCAAATTTGGCCTAATTGGCTATTCATGAGGCAATGCTCATGCAAATATGCATTCTCTTTCGCATGCCAAATTATGCAGGGTCCAAAACGGCTGCCGCAATGCGGTTGCCCTGCGGGAATTAGTTCATGCTACAATAGCACTATCCAGGAGCGCCACGAGGAGGCTTCCCAATGCCCCCATACAACCGGGGGACCGCGGGGTCCCAGGCGCTCTCACTGCCTGAGAACCACAGCAGCACCCGGGAGGGGAAGGCTGGGTGGCACAGGCGACCCCCCCAAGCGTGGCCAGCGCCGGGGAGAGCCGTCCGCACCCACCTCCCAATATTTAAAAACAGGCACTTACCTTAACGTCCATTGCGTTCTGCTACTGAGCATAGCTTGGGTGCAACACATTTGAAAAGGAAAGGAATGAAGCATGGGTCGCACTGAGCTTTGGAGCTCAGGGCTGGCTCACACACTGCACTCCAAGGGGGGGGGGGAGGACAGGCGCAGACAGCCCACTCCAGGGCTCACACCACCTGGAATGAGCCATCCACCACCCGCCTCCAAAGGGGCGTAGACATTAATCACTACAGAGAGAATTGAATGTGTGCATTAAACACCAAGTGAACACCTGACAAAACTGGCTAAGCAAATTTGGCCTAATTGGCTATTCATGAGGCGATGCTCATGCAAATATGCATTTGCTTTCGCATGCCAACTTATGCAGTGTCCAAAACCAATGCCGCAACGCGGTTGCCCTGCGGGAATTAGTTCATGCTACAATAGCACTATCCAGGAGCGCCACGAGGAGGCTTCCCAATGCCCCCATACAACCCTATGGACCGCGGGGTCCCAGGCGCTCTCACTGCCTGGGAACCACAGCAGCACCTGGGAGGGGAAGGCTGGGTGGCGCAGGCGACCCCCCCAAGCGTGGCCAGCGCCGGGGAGAGCTGTCCGCACCCACCTCCCAATATTTAAAAACAGGCACTTACCTTAACGTCCATTGCGTTTTGCTACTGAGCATAGCTTGATTGCAACACATTTGAAAAGGAAAGGATTGAAGCATGGGTCGCACTGAGCTTTGAAGCTAAGGGCTGGCTCCAGTGGCGGCGCCACGCTGGGGCTTACCCAGGCTTCAGCCCCAGCTGGCGACTCATTAGCCCCCCTAAAAGCCCCCCCGCCGAGTCCGACCCAACAGTGACGACGAGCCTGGCTGGGAGTCTGAATGGGAGGAGCCGAGGAGGGCTTGGGCTGGCGCTGACTGACTGTCACTCACCTCACCACACCACCAGCGATCAGTCACCGCCGCCCGCCCAGTCCCGGGTGCTGCTGCTAGTACGCGCTACGTGTATATCACGTGACGTGCAGCGTGTGCTCCTCCTCGCCCGCCTGCGCAGCTAGTAATTTTGCCGCTGCACCCGCCCCGCATAGCCAGCCCAGCACGTGACTCGTCGTCGCCGCCCGGTCAGTGCGACCCGACCCAGGCAGCCAGTCTGGCAGTGTGTGACCCCCCCAGCCAGCCCAGGCAGGCACGTTGGCACCCCACCCACGGTGACGGTGGTCAGCGGCAGCGCACACAGTCAGGTCCATCCGACGGCGACTAGAGGCTACAGTCTGCAGCTCAAGGTGGGTGTCCTGTCCTGCTGACTGTTCACTACTCCGGCAGCCAGGTCAGCCAATTTTTTTTTTTGCACCAGTTTGACAAGGCACTGCAGGCAGCCACCCAGGCCTGAGCTGCCCTCCTGAGCCTAGCACCACCACAGCCATCGGCCAGGCGGCACCACCACCCACACCAGGCCTGGGGGGCCCCCCACCCACCACCAGCCAGGAGCCAGGCCTTAGCTGCCCTGGGGCCCCCAGCCTCCCACCACCAGCCAGGCCTGATCTGCCCTGGGGCCCCCAGCCTACCTACCACCACCAGCCAGGCCTTAGCTGCCCTGGGGCCCCCAGCCTACCACCGCACAAGCCAGGCCTTAGCTTCCCTGGGGCCCCCAGCCTACCTACCACCACCAGCCAGGCCTTAGCTGCCCTGGGGCCCCCAGCCTGCCACCAGCCAGGCCTTAGCTGCCCTGGAGCCCCCAGCCTACCTACCACCACCAGCCAGGCCTTAGCTGCCCTGGGGGCCCCAGCCTACCACCACCAGCCACGCCTGAGCCCTTCCACCCAGCCCACCACCACCAGCCAGGCCTAAGCTGCCCTGGGGCTCCCAGCCCACTGCCACCAGCCAGGCCTGAGCTGCCCTGGGGCCCCCAGCCCACCGCCACTAGCCAGGCCTGAGCTGCCCTGGGGCCCCCAGCCCACCACCACCAGCCAGGCCTGAGCTGCCCTGGGGCCCCCAGCCCACCACCACCAGCTAGGCCTGAGCAGCCCTGGGGCCCCCAGCCCACCACCACCAGCCAGGCCTGAGCTGCCCTGGGGCCCCCAGCCCACCACCACCAGCCAGGCCTGAGCTGCCCTGGGGCCCCTAGACCACCACCCCCAGCCACGCAGGCCTGAGGCCTCCAGCCCACCACCAGTCAGGATTGAGGTGCCCTGGGGCCCCCAGCCCACCACTACCAGCCTGACTACATATACTGGGGAGAGCTATACGCCTGGCTACATATACTGGGGACAGATATACACCTGGCTACCTATGCTGGGGACACTGTCTGTCTGTCATTATGTGCATTTACTGGTGAAAATTGTCTCTTATGTGCATTTACTGGGGAAATGCTGTCTGTCATTATGTGCATGAACTGGTGAAAAGTTGTCTCTTATGTGCATTTACTGCGGAAATGCAGTCTGTCATTACGTGCATTAACTGGTGAAAAGTTGTCTCTTATGTACATTTACTGGGGAAACGCTGTCTGTCATTATGTGCATTTACTGGTAAAAAGCTGACTCTTATGTGCATTTACTGGTGAAAGGCTATCTGTCATTATGTGCGTTTACTTCTAGAGTTGGGCCGAACCTCCGATTTTCGGTTCGCGAACCGGGTTCGCGAACTTTCGCGAAAGGTTCGGTTCTCGTTAAAGTTCGCGAACCGCAATAGACTTCAATGGGGATGCGAACTTTGAAAAAAAAAAATAATTATGCTGGCCACAAAAGTGATGGAAAAGATGTTTCAAGGGGTCTAACACCTGGAGGGGGGGATGGCGGAGTGGGATACATGCCAAAAGTCCCCGGGAAAAATCTGGATTTGACGCAAAGCAGCGTTTTAAGGGCAGAAATCACATTGAATGCTAAATGACAGGCCTAAAGTGCTTTCAAACATCTTGCATGTGTATACATCAATCAGGTAGTGTAATTAAGGTACTGCTTCACACTGACACACCAAACTCATCGTGTAACGCACCGCAAACAGCTGTTTGTGTTGTGACAGCCGTGCTTTACTGGTGCGCACCATGGCGAGAGTGCAGGTTTTGGTGGCTTTACAGCCCATATGGTCACCTGGCTGATGTAGCTGAATGACAGAACAGTGACTGTCCAGCTGATCAAATTTGGTCTGACCACAATTAGGCAACGACCTTATTATCGTGGGTGTGCCCCCCGAGACACTCATCTAGGCGCCGGTCATTGCTCCATTGTGATACGCAAGTCCCTTCACCACGGCAAGGTAATGATCACGAAGGGGAATGGGCGCATGTACATGCCTTTTCTTTTGTTGTTGCAGCTGCCCGCAGTGCAGCCAGAAAAATTAGGCAGTCATGTACACGCACCCGAAAAATTATTACAGCGGCCGCTGCTAGCAGCGGCCTAAAAAATTCAGCAATCCGCCTGGAGTCCCGGACCCTGTTGGTGGTGGCGGAGAAGGTAGTCAAGCGGCCTGCAGGCAGACATGCTGTGTGGAGGGACTGGGAGCGACTTAGTCTTCTTGGGGCAGGCCAGGCAGCCAGTCACACGGCGTGCAGGCAGAGATGCTGTATGTGCGGGGACTGACTTAGTCTTGGGGCGGGCAGCAGCCCTCCGGGATCCATGCCTCATTCATTTTGATAAAGGTGAGGTACTTAACACTTTTGTGACTTAGGCGACTTCTCTTCTCTGTGACAATGCCTCCAGCTGCGCTGAAGGTCCTTTCTGAGAGGATGCTTGCGGCAGGGCAGGAGAGAAGTTGGATGGCAAATTGGGACAGCTCTGGCCACAGGTCAAGCCTGCGCACCCAGTAGTTCAAGGGTTCCTCATCGCTGTTCACAGCAGTGTCTACATCCACACTTAAAGCGGTTTAACACCCAGCATTACAACTTTGCTTTAAAAGATTGCGCACAGCTTACAAACTATTATGCCAGATTTTTTTTTAAGCAGAAATTCACTGAATGGGTTAAACATGACATTTTAGTGCTGCATTTAACTAGGAATCCGCATCCGTTCTTATCTTTAGTTACAAAATGTATCTTAATTTGGAATACAAATAGACCTTTGAAAAGCCTGCCGGGGAAGCCCTCTTTGTTCTCTCAGAGCAGTGTTTGTTTGTTACATTGTAGATAGATACATTTGTAACTAAACAAGCAAGCACGAGGAGCATTTCTAGCTAAATGCAGCACTAAAATGTCATGTTTAATCCATTCAGTGAATTTCTGCTAAAAAAAAAATCTGGCATAATAGTTTATAAGCTGTAAGCAATCTTTTAAAGCAAAGTTGAAATGCTGGGTGTTAGACCACTTTAAGGCCAGGTAGTCAGCTACCTGCCGTTCCAGGCGTTGGTGGAGGGTGGATCCGGAAGGGCTACGGCGAGGCGTTGGACTAAAGAACGTCCGCATGTCCGACATCACCATGAGATCGCTGGAGCGTCCTGTCTTTGACTGCGTGGACACGGGAGGAGGATTAGTGGCAGTGGTACCTTGCTGGCGTTGTGCCGTCACATCACCCTTAAAGGCATTGTAAAGCATAGTTGACAGCTGGTTCTGCATGTGCTGCATCCTTTCCACCTTCCGGTGAGTTGGTAACAGGTCCGCCACTTTGTGCCTGTACCGAGGGTCTAGTAGTGTGGCCACCCAGTACAGCTCATTCCCCTTGAGGTTTTTTATACGGGGGTCCCTCAACAGGCAGGACAGCATAAAAGACGACATCTGCACAAAGTCGGATCCAGTACCCTCCATCTCCTCTTGCTCTTCCTCAGTGACGTCAGGTAAGTCAACCTCCTCCCCCCAGCCGCGAACAATACCACGGGAAGGTTGAGCAGCACAAGCCCCTTGCGATGCCTGCTGAGGTTGTTCTCCTGCCGCTGTCCCCTCCTCCTCCTCCTCCTCCTCCTCCCCCAAAGAAACACCTTGCTCATCATCCTCTGAGTCTGATTCGTCTTCTGCACACGACTTCTCTTCTTCCTCCTCCTCCCCCCTCTGTGCTGCCGCAGGTGTTGAGGAAACAGCTGGGTCTGATGAAAATTGGTCCCATGCCTGTTCCTGCCGTAACGGTTCCTGGTCACGCTCATTCACAGCTTCATCCGCCACTCTACGCACAGCACGCTCCAAGAAGTAAGCGTAGGGAATTAAGTCGCTGATGGTGCCCTCACTGCGGCTCACCAGGTTGGTCACCTCCTCAAACGGCCGCATGAGCCTGCATGCATTTTCCATCAGTGTCCAGTTGTCGGGCCAGAACATCCCCATCTTCCCAGACTGTTTAATTCTACTGTAGTTGTAGAGGTAGTGGGTCACGGCTTTCTTCTGTTCTAGCAGGCGGGAGAACATGAGCAGGGTCGAGTTCCAGCGAGTCGGGCTATCGCAAATGAGGCGTCTCACCGGCATGTTGTTTTTGCGCTGAATTTCCGCAAAGCGTGCCATGGCTGTGTAAGACCGCCTCAAATGCCCACAGAACTTCCTGGCCTGCTTCAGGACATTCGCTAAGCCAGGGTACTTTGCCACAAATCTTTGAACCACTAGATTCATGACATGTGCCATGCAGGGTATGTGTGTCAGCTTCCCCATATGCAAAGCGGCAAGCAGATTGCTGCCGTTGTCGCACACCACGTTGCCTATCTCCAGGTGGTGCGGGGTCAGCCACTCATCCACCTGTTTCTTAAGAGCAGCCAGGAGAGCTGCTCCAGTGTGACTCTCCGCTTTGAGACAAGCCATGTCTAAGATGGCGTGACACCGTCGTACCTGGCATGCAGCATAGGCCCTGCGGAGCTGGGGCTGTGTAGCTGGAGAGGAGAACTGCCACTCAGCCAAGGAGGAGGAGGACAGCGAAGAGCATGTAGCAGGAGGAGAGGAGGTGGCAGGAGGCCTGCCTGCAAGCCGTGGAGGTGTCACAATTTGGTCCGCTGCGCCCTGCTTGCCATCGTTCACCACCAGGTTCACCCAATGGGCTGTGTAGGTAATGTAGCGGCCCTGCCCGTGCTTGGCAGACCAGGCATCCGTGGTCAGGTGTACCCTTGACCCAACGCTCTTCGCAAGAGATGACACCACTTGCCTCTCAACTTCACGGTGCAGTTGGGGTATGGCCTTTCTCGAAAAATAAGTGCGGCCTGGCATCTTCCACTGCGGTGTTCCGATGGCCACAAATTTACGGAAGGCCTCAGAGTCCACCAGCCGGTATGGTAACAGCTGCCGAGCTAACAGTTCCGCCACGCCAGCTGTCAGACGCCGGGCAAGGGGGTGACTGGCCGAAATTGGCTTCTTCCGCTCAAACATTTCCTTCACGGACACCTGACTGCTGCTGTGGGCAGAGGAGCAGGAACCGCTCAAGGGCAGAGGCGGAGTGGAGGAGGGTGCCTGTGAAGGTGGAAGGGAGAAAGCGGCAGAAGCAAATAATGCACCTGATGGAGGAGGAAGAGGAGAAGGAGGGTGGCTTTGCTTTTGTGTGCTGCTGCTGCTTTTGCTCAGGTGGCCATCCCATTGCTGTTTGTGCCTTTTCTCCAGGTGCCTTCGTAAGGCACTTGTCCCTACGTGAGTGTTGGCCTTTCCACGGCTCAATTTTTGTTGGCAGAGCGAACAGATGGCTTTGGTCCGATCTGAGGCACACACATTAAAAAATTTCCACACCGCTGAGCCACCCTGGGATGTGGGCACTATGGGGACCTCAGCAGCTGATGCTGAAGGGCAAGTTGGCTGGCTGTACATAGGTGACAATACATGGTGCCGGACACTGCCACCAGCTGTTTCTGACGAAGAGCTGCCCCAGCTTCTTTCAGCAACTTCTCTCCTCCTCCTACTCTCTGACTCCCCCTCTGAACTGTCCCCCTCTTCATCTCCTCTATTGGGTACATACAGAGGATCCCTATCATCGTCATCATCGTAATCATCCTGCCCAGCTTCGCTTGCCTCAGACAAATCCAAACATGCACCAACATCAGTAGGTCCTTCATCCTCCTTACACGTTACATCCATAATGTTGCCGCGTAACTCAGACATATGAGCTGGTGAAAATTCATCTGGCTGTAACAACAATGGCTGTGCATCAGTGATTTCACCACTAAATAATTCTTGCGAAGTGTCAAATGCAGCGGAAGTGGTGCTAGTAGTAGCACTGGTGGCTGAGCAAGATGAGGTGTTCTGTGTCGCTAAATACTCAACCACGTCCTGACAATCTTGGGAGGTGATGGGACGTGCCTTCTTCCGAGCACTGTACTGTGGGCCAGGTCCACACGAAATTACATTTACACGACCTCGCGCAGACCTGCCGGGTGGCCTTCCTCTGGCTCTGCCACTACCTCTTCCTCTACCTGTTTTGTCCATATCGGGTATGCACGGAGTGGTATATCACACTGCGTGCACTCACGTAGGTAGGTGGGTTCACTTAACTGCACAGGTATGCGCACTGATGCGGTGGGTTCACTGAACAGAACAGGTATACAGTGGCGGGTTCACAGAACAGGTATGCAGTGGCGGGTCCACTGAACAGAACAGGTATGCAGTGGCGGGTTCACTTAACTGCACAGGTATGCGCACTGATGCGGTGGGTTCACTGAACAGAACAGGTATGCAGTGGCGGGTTCACTAAACAGAACAGGTATACAGTGGCGGTTCACTAAACAGAACAGGTATGCAGTGGCGGGTCCACTGAACAGAACAGGTATGCAGTGGCGGGTTCACTTAACTGCACAGGTATGCGCACTGATGCGGTGGGTTCACTGAACAGAACAGGTATGCAGTGGCGGGTTCACTAAACAGAACAGGTATACAGTGGCGGTTCACTGAACAGAACAGGTATGCAGTGGCGGGTTCACTTAACTGCACAGGTATGCGCACTGATGCGGTGGGTCCACTGAACAGAACAGGTATGCAGTGGCGGGTTCACTAAACAGAACAGGTATACAGTGGCGGTTCACTAAACAGAACAGGTATGCAGTGGCGGGTCCACTGAACAGAACAGGTATGCAGTGGTGGGTTCACAGCACAGGTATGCAGTGGTGGGTTCACAGCACAGGTATGCAGTGGTGGGTTCACAGCACAGGTATGCAGTGGTGGGTTCAATGAACAGGTATACAGTGGCGGGTCCACTGAACAGAACAGGTATGCAGTGGTGGGTTCACTAAACAGAACAGGTATGCAGTGGCGGGTCCACTGAACAGAACAGGTATGCAGTGGCGGGTTCACTAAACAGAACAGGTATGCAGTGGCGGGTCCACTGAACAGAACAGGTATGCAGTGGCGGGTTCACTAAACAGAACAGGTATACAGTGGCGGTTCACTAAACAGAACAGGTATGCAGTGGCGGGTCCACTGAACAGAACAGGTATGCAGTGGCGGGTTCACTTAACTGCACAGGTATGCGCACTGATGCGGTGGGTTCACTGAACAGAACAGGTATGCAGTGGCGGGTTCACTAAACAGAACAGGTATGCAGTGGCGGGTCCACTGAACAGAACAGGTATGCAGTGGCGGGTTCACTTAACTGCACAGGTATGCGCACTGATGCGGTGGGTCCACTGAACAGAACAGGTATGCAGTGGCGGGTTCACTAAACAGAACAGGTATACAGTGGCGGTTCACTAAACAGAACAGGTATGCAGTGGCGGGTCCACTGAACAGAACAGGTATGCAGTGGTGGGTTCACAGCACAGGTATGCAGTGGTGGGTTCACAGCACAGGTATGCAGTGGTGGGTTCACAGCACAGGTATGCAGTGGTGGGTTCAATGAACAGGTATACAGTGGCGGGTCCACTGAACAGAACAGGTATGCAGTGGTGGGTTCACAGCACAGGTATGCAGTGGTGGGTTCACAGCACAGGTATGCAGTGGTGGGTTCACAGAACAGGTATGCAGCCAGACAGGAACAAGCTAAGCCTAACTAATCTTTCCCTGAGAGACAGTCTGCAGCAGCTCGCCCTACTCTGACTAATGCAGGCACACGAGTGGCCGTAATGGCCGCCGCTGCCCTCCTTATATAAGGGGGGGTGGGGCTCCAGGGGCTAGTGTAGCCTAATTGGCTACACTGGGCCTGCTGACTGTGATGTAGAGGGTCAAAGTTGACCCTCCATGTGCATTATGGGGCGAACCGAACTTCCGCAAAGGTTCGCCTGCGGGACGCGAACGCGAACCACTGAAGTTCGCATGGAACCGTTCGCAGGCGAACCGTTCGGCCCAACTCTATTTACTTCATTTTCTTAATTTAACTACGTTAGCTGGTACAACTACATTACAGTTAGCCCCGCCCACACGACGTCATGACCACGCCCAATTTTTCTCCCCCCCCCCCTCGCACTGAGCTTTGGAGCTCAGGGCTGTCTCACACACAGCACTCCAAGGGGGGGGGGGGGGGGGGAGGACAGGCGCAGACTGCCCACTCCAGGGCTCACACCAATGAATGAGCCATCCACCACCTTGCATTAAACACCAAGTGAACACCTGACAAAACTAGCTAAATATTGGTCGGTGGGTGCGGACGGCTCTCCCCGGCGCTGGCC
This sequence comes from Hyperolius riggenbachi, assembly GCF_040937935.1. Classification (NCBI taxonomy): domain Eukaryota; kingdom Metazoa; phylum Chordata; class Amphibia; order Anura; family Hyperoliidae; genus Hyperolius; species Hyperolius riggenbachi. Next base: position 360,912,661 of record NC_090648.1, on the reverse strand, counting down.
ATGCTTGGGGGGGGGGGGGGAGGTTGCTTGCGCCACCGAGCCTCCCCCTCTGGGGTGTCGCTGTGGTTCCCAGGCAGTGAGAGCGCCTGGGACCCCGCGGTCCCCCGGTTGTATAGGGGCATTGCGAAGCCTCCCCGTGGCGCTCCTAGATAGTGCTATTGCAGCATGAACTAATTCCTGCAGGGCGACCGCTTTGCGGCATTGGTTCTTGACCCTGCATAAGTCGGCATGCGAAAGTGAATGCATATTTGCATGAGCATTGCCTCATGAATAGCCAATTAGGCCAAATTTGCTTAGCCAGTTATGTCAGGTGTTCACTTGGTGTTTAATGCACACATTCAATTCTCTGTGTAGTGATTTATGTCTATGCCCCTTTGGAGGCGGGTGGTGGATGGCTCATTCCAGGTGGTGTGAGCCCTGGAGTGGGCTGTCTGCGCCTGTCCCCCCCCCCCCCCCTTGGAGTGCAGTGTGTGAGCCAGCCCTGAGCTCCAAAGCTCGGTGCGACCCATGCTTCATTCCTTTCCTTTTCAAATGTGTTGCACCCAAGCTATGCTCAGTAGCAGAACGCAATGGACGTTAAGGTAAGTGCCTGTTTTTAAATATTGGGAGGTGGGTGCGGACGGCTCTCCTAGGCGCTGGCCCCGCTTGGGGAGGGGGGGTCGCCTGCGCCACCCAGCCTCCCGCTCCGGGGTGCTGCTGTGGTTCCCAGGCAGTGAGAGCGCGGTCCCCCGGTTGTATGGGGGCATTGGGAAGCCTCCCCATGGCGCTCCTGGATAGTGCTATTGTAGCATGAACTAATTCCCGCAGGGCGACCGCTTTGCGGCATTGGTTCTTGACCCTGCATAAGTCGGCATGCGAAAGCGAATGCATATTTGCATGAGCATTGCCTCATGAATAGCCAATTAGGCCAAATTTGCTTAGCCAGTTATGTCAGGTGTTCACTTGGTGTTTAATGCACACATTTAATTCTCTGTGTAGTGACTTTCGGGAATGTCAGTCTGTCCACGGATTCTGTGGACAGACGAGAGCGCTTCTCGGTGACCACGCCACCGGCCGCACTGAAGCACCTCTCGGACAGCACGCTGGAAGGGGGGCAAGAAAGTACTTCCAGGGCGTACTGCGCCAGCTCACCCCAGATCTGCAAGCTCTCGTCCCAGTACTCCAAGGGGTCCACAGACTCCTCGCTGCCTGTGTCAAGCCCGCTGAAGGACCCCATGTAGTCAGCCACCATCGGGGTCAGGCGCTGGCTGTGACTTTGAGAGGAGGATGCTGCTGCACGCACCTCCTCTCTCGGCTGCTCTACCGTCATGTAGAGCGCCTTAGTCAATGACAGCAGGTCTTCTGGGTGCCAGACGCTGCTGCTGGCCGCAGGCACCGGCTGCTGTGCTGGCTGGACAGGGACAGAGGGAGTGGAAGGCTGGGGATAGGCTTCCTCCAGTCGCTGAACAAGGAGCTGCTGCAACTCCCTTGTTCGCTGCTCACGGTCTCCAGCAGGCAGGAACTGAGCCACCTTCCCCTTCAGCCGTGGGTCCAGGATCATGCTGATGCAGGTGTCCTCCCGAGCTTGCATCTGCTTGACCCTGGGGTCTGTGCGCAGACAGCGCAGCATGTGCGCTGCCATGGGGAACAGGGTGGTCCGTCCAGCGGAGACATCAGGGTCAGCGGCCGCAACGCTGTCCTCCTCCTCCTCTGGCCCCTGAGCCTCTTCATCCTCTCTCCACCCTCGCACCACTGCTGCTGCGCTACGCTGTTCCCCCTCAGCAGCAACATCCAGGACCTCCAGCTCCTCTTCCTCCTCCAACACCTCAAAAACCTGCGCAGAGGTGGACTCCGCAGGCAGCTGCTGTTCCAGCTGGATAAGGGCCTCCTCTCCCACATCTACCAGATCACAAAGTGCCATGTCCAGCAGACCAACAAAAGGCACCCATTGGCAGAGGGATGCCCGTTACTTGCTCACCAGGTTGGTTCCCTGCAGGAAGGGAGCCAACACCAAGCAGACCTGCTGCATCTGCCCCCACTGTGCGTTGGAAAGGAGCTGGAGTTTGGTGCTGCCGGCGAGAGTGCCCTCAATGATGTGGTGGTTGACAGCCCTCCTCTGCTCAACCAGCTGCTCCAACATCGCCATGGTGGAGTTCCAGCGAGTTGGCACATAGATGATTAGCCGGTGTCCTGGCAGGCCCTCGGGCTGCTGCATGTCAGCCAGGTTTGCTGCAGCAGCTGCTGAATGGCGGAAAGTGCGCACAATTTTCCAAGCCGCTTGCAAAAGATTGTCCATCCCCTGATAGGTGCGCAGGAACTTCTGCACCACCAGGTTCAAGACGTGGGTCAAGCAGGGGACGTGGGTCAAGTGTCCCCTGTTGATGGCAGACAGCAGGTTGGCCGCATTGTCAGACACCACCAATCCGACTCTGAGGGTCAGCCACGTCTTCTCCTGCTCCCTCAGGTAGCGGAGCACGTTGGCTGCTGTCAGTTGGGTCTTCCCAAGGCTAACCATCTCCAGCAGTGCTTGGCAGTGGTGGGCCTTCACGCTGCTGCTAAGGCGGGTCCACTTGGCAGCGGGAGCTGCTGCTTCTCCCCTGACACCGCATGGTGGCACCACATAGTGGGCGACTGGTGCTGCTGCTGCGCCCGAGGATGGACCTGCTGCTTCCTCGCTCCATGAATCCATGGTTATGGGGATCCGCTCATTCACGGCATGATCGAGCGCGCGGCCCACATTCACCATAGCCAAACGATGAAGTGCTGGGATCGCCGTGTGGGAGAAGTAGTGACGGCTGGGGACTTGCCACTTCAGCTTAGCCTTTAACACCATCTGTCCGGACATTCTGATCGACAATCTTGAGCATCTTGGGGTAGATTCCCTCCTCTGCAGCTGGGTGAAGGACTTTCTCTCCAACAGAACTCAACGGGTCAAGCTTGGTAGTCGCTTCTCCAGCGAAAGAACCACTAATGTTGGCGCACCGCAGGGCTGCGTGCTGTCACCACTCCTGTTCTCGCTGTATACCAACAACTGCACTTCAGCCTCCGACTCCGTCAAAATTATTAAATTCGCAGACGATACCACACTTATCGGCCTCATCGACAGAAACGGGGAGGACGCTTATCGAAATGAAGTTGCGAAGATCTGCAATTGGTGCAAGGACAATAATCTTGTCCTGAATACGGCGAAGACCGTGGAACTGATCGTGGACTACCGGAAACTTCCTCCGGCCCCCCTACCTGTGTACATCGATGGGTCAGAGGTCTCCAGAGTTCAAAGCGTTCGGTTCCTAGGCACAACCTTAACAAGCGACCTCAAATGGGGGCAGAACACTACCAGAACTCAGAAGAAAGCTCAGCAGCGGCTATTCTTCCTACGCCAATTGAAAAAATTTGGTATGTCACGGGAACTGCTTACAAGCTTTTACTCCGCGACCATCGAATCCATCCTCTGCTGCTCCATCATCGTCTGGTATGCAGGAACAACCGCTAAGGACAAATACAAACGCCACAGAGTGGTAAAAGCAGCAGAAAAGATCATTGGCGCCCACCTGCCCTCGCTAGCTCTCCTCTACTCCACAAGAATGAAGACAAGGGCCTCCAAGATTTTACTCGACCCCTCCCACCCGGGCAGACGCTACTTTGAGACCCTTCCATTGGGCCGCCGTTTCAGATCCATCCCCGCCAAAACCACTATGCGCATGAACACCTTCTTCCCCCAAGCAGTTCTCCTGTTGAACTCACTGAACTCAAGACACTCCCCCCCCCCCCCCCCTAATGACTTGAAACACGGACTGTCACAGCTGTAAACTCTGACCTCCCAAGACTCGAATTGCGATGCTCTATCTGTTTGCTGTATGTTTTGCATGCCTTGCTATGTTTGCCGTGTGTTGTTATTTGTTCCTGATCTGCCTCTTGCCATGTGAACCACAAGCAATTCCGGGCACTCCATTCGGTGTGCTTGGCGACAAAGATGATTCTGATGATTCTGATTCTGACTCCAGGTTCCCAAACTGCAGCAGCATGAGTACGGCAGGAGCTGGGAGCACATGGCCCAGGCAAGCAACCCATTCAGCACCCGGATGCGCCTGTTGGTGGGAGGCAGCACCTTGCTCACACCGGGAAATGACTCGTTGAGAAGGGTCTGGCGGCGTTTGCCTGCACGGGACGAAGAGGAGGGGACTGTGGAGGGAGCAGATGATGAGGCCACTGTGGACTGGCTGCCCAGGGGGGGAGCAGTGTATTTCTGTGCTCCTGCTGCTGGATGAGCAGGAGGGTGGGATGCTGCTGCTGCTGCTGAAGGCTGTCTGGCTCTGACCACTGCCTGCGCCACTGTCCTTCAGCTTCAGAAACTCATTGTAGTCCTGAAAATGTTTGGTCTCCAAGTGGGTCTGAAGGCACGAGGTACCGCAACTGTGGCAAATGACATGGGTCTTGTTGTCTTCGCACACAGTGAAGTAACGCCAGACTGCGGATTTCAACTTGCCCTTCAAGCTTGAGGGCTGAGGAGCTTTTTTGCCTTTGAAGGGCTGTTTTTTGGGGGGGAGGAGCTTTGGTGCGGGTGGTGGTGGTAGCGGCAGAAGCAGCAGGCTGTGGCTCCTGCCTTCCATGCCCTGTACTGGCTACCATGCTGCTGCCACGCCTCTGTGCCAGAGTCACCTCCTCCTCCGATGATGAGCTGCCTTCAGCCAACTGTGCTTGTGGTGGCACATAGAGACGATCCAGCGCATCATCATCATCTCCAAACATTTCCTCTGAGCCCGCCTCAACCAACTCCTCTGCCCCAACATCCCCTGCATCATCCCCCTCCTCCTCCTCCTCAGCAAAATCAGGTTGTTGTTCAGCGCCAACAACAAATTCCTTCACCTCCTCCTCCTTGCATGCCCCCGTCTTCTCCTCCTCAAACTGGGCAACCACATCCCTGAAAACGCGGGTCCCTGGGGTGAAGAGCAAGCTCAGTGAGGGCAGGCTGGTCGCTGGGGTCGACGTGACCTCAAGCGGTGGTGGAGACCTGCTGCGGACCGGAGTGCTGGTGGTGGTGGCACTGGTCTTGCTGGCACTGGAGGTCTGGCTAGAAACGGTGGCTTGCTGCTCCGCCATCATTTCCACCACAGCCTATGCTTGGCTCTCCACAATGGGCCGGGGGCGACGACCCGTCTCAAATATGGGCGCAACACCCTGCTGTCCCTCCTCCACAACTCTGTGGTCAGTGGTGGGAAAGATGTAAACTTTAATAAAGAGTCTGGGTTGGTGGTGAATGGTGACTTTGAGTGACCCCCCAAAAAAATGAAAGTTTTTTTTTTTTTTTAAATAGTTGTAGTACTAACAGACTGTAGTGTAGTCTACACTCAGTACACGATAACTAACTCGTGCGACCGAGAGGGACAATCAAAGTCTGTCACACACGGACGCAATCAATAGGGTCAGGCAGAGATGTGACAGGCAGTCACTCATAGATGACAACAGATGCCACCCTCTGTAAAGTAACTAACACAGTACTGAAGCTAATAAACTCACAGAGTAACAACAGTACAAATTAGGTAAACTAGTACGTAGGTAAATAACAACTAAGTATAATCTCTAGTAGTAGTAGTGTAGAATGGACTAGTAGTCGATAACCAACTCGTGTGACCGACGGTGACAATCAAAGTCTGTCACACATGGACGCAATCAATAGGGTCAGGCAGAGATGTGACAGGCAGTCACTCACAGAGGACAACAGATGCTGCCCTCTGTAAAGTAACTAACACAGTACTGAAGCTAATAAACTCACAGACTAACAACAGTACAAATTAGGTAAACTAGTACGTAGGGAAATAACAACTAACTATAGTCCCTAGTAGTAGTGTAGTGTGAACTAGTAGTCGATAACTAACTCGTGTGACTGACGGTGACAATCAAAGTCTGTCACACACGGACGCAATCAATAGGGTCAGGCAGAGATGACAGCTGATAGGCAGTCACAGTCAGATAAGATCACAACAGATGCTGGCCTGTACACAGTCACTAACACAGTACTGAAGTTAATAAACTCACAGACTAACAGTAGAAATTACGTAAACTAGTACACAACTAACTATAATCCCTAACCTACCTAAACTAGTAGTAGGCTAAGGAACAGTTTGTTAATGATCACTACTATTCAAAGCATCTATAGAAGTGATTATTACCACCACAGGACCAATAAACAGCTAATACTTTGGTTGAGGAAGCGCTCCATGGGGCCCCTCTGGCCCAAGGGCCCCGATGCGGTCGCTACCTCTGCAACCCCTATTGCTACGCCACTGCTAGTCTGCACAGAGACCTAACACTAGCCTAGCACAGTATACAGTATACACTGACTAAACTATAACAATTAAATCACTAACTATAAATCAACATAATCAATGTGTTAAGAATGTGTTAATCGCTTGGTTTAACAGTTGAAAAGCACTTGCTAGACACGCAGCAGCACTGGAGATGCTCTCAGTACGCTCAGTCACAAGCAAGGACCGGCTCCGCAACATGGCCGCCGCCTTATATAGAGGAGAGGAGGGCCAGGCTCCCCTCCTCTGATTGGTTGCTAGGGCCTCGGCTGGGGGCCTTCTGATTGGCCCAATGACGTTCTCCCATGGATACCGAAGCCGAATTTGTGATCACGCGTGATCCCGGCCGAATTCCGAGAGCGCTATTTGGGTACATTCGGATTCGGCAGCAGCATAGCTCTTTGAAATTAGACAACCATGAAAATCTACCCGTGATCACAGGTAAATTTGAATTCGCGATGCCTGGTGAGCACCACTGGCAGCGTTTTTCTATGCGCTTGTGACTTGAAAAGCACTTGCTAATGTAATGTAATTTGTGTGATCCCATTTGAGAGATGTGATGTGAAAATCCCCCATATCATTTCATTAGCAAAAGTTTTGCAAATCACAAGAGCTCAGGGCTGGTGCACACCAGAGCGGAATTGTGAGCGTTTTTGAAAATGCTAGCGGTTTGAAAACCGCTTGGGTAATGTATTTCAATGAACTGGTGCACACCAGAGCTGTTCGTTCTTTCCACAAACACAAACTCGGGGGCTGCAGCATTTTTTAGATTTTTGCTGCATTTATCCCTCAATGTTAAGTAGGAAAGTGGAAAAACGCTAGATCAGAGCAGTCTTCCAGGTGTTTTTGTTACAGAAGCTGTTCAGTAACAGCTTTACTGTAACAATACTGTATATGAAATCTGCTACACAAAAAACATTCCAAAAAACGCTAGGCATGTTTATAAAACCTCTCTAAACATGCCAAGAATCACTCTGAAAATCTACTTCAAAAACCTCTAGCGTTTTGTGGATCTGCTAGAGGTTTTTGGTGTGCACTGGCCCTCAGAAAAGTGCTGCTAATGGGTTCCAGACTCCCAGAGTTTTAAACATGAGGTAGGGTCAAAGAAAAAAATGTATGCATAGCTGGGGGTTCCTCCAGCCTGATCGCTCTCTGGTTGGCCTCAGTCTCTGCCTGGATCCTCCACAAATTGTCCCAGAAAGTCCTGCGGTACGGGGTATACTGCGTATGCGCAACCCGGCCATACACGCGCCCTGGGCACGCTCCCATGGCCAGGAGAGATCTGAGCAGGCCCAGAACACTCGGCCACGGGAGCGAAACAGGGGCGTGCGTACAGCCAGGTCGCACATACGCAATATACCGCAGGTCTTTCCAGAGGAAATTTGCGGAGGATCGAGCCTGAGACTGAGGCCAACCAGGGAACGATCAGGACAGAGGAAGCCCAAGGTATGCATATATTTTTCCTTTGGCTCCATCTCAGGTACACTTTAAGCCACAGCGAAAAAGCTCCTGCTAATGTAATGCTATGGGTGAGTTAAAAATCACATCGCTGAAGTGAGAACACACAGCATTAAGCCTGGTACTCACCTTCTATTTTGATTGTCCAATCACTGACCTATCTTACCACCTTCATGTAGTATGAGGGTTTACCTACACAATGGGCTCTATTTACAAAGGGCAGTTTGGTAAAATCATTTTGGTTGGTAAAATACCTAATTCAGTATTTTACACTTTATTTCCAAATTCACAAAAACATTTCTGCATGAGGCAGCTGTTCGGTAATTTACAGAACACACATGCCTCAATTCACTAAGCCTTGGTCGGTAAGTGTCACTTACCAGCCATGTAGCAGGTCAGCGTTGAGGCAGGGAGCTGCGTGTATCAGAGGTTTTCTCTGCAGTGTATCCTGTCACCCCTTTAGATGTGCTGCTACAGGGGGAGCTCGTCTGTATGCTAGAATACAGATTTTCACATCTAAGGGCCCATTCACACTAGTGTCAGAATCTCATATTAATGCAGAGAAATGATCATCTCCCTAGCCATACTGTGTCCAAATATTTGAAATGGTTTGCAGATAAATTGAGTGAATTTCAAGATCCGTGAGTACGGGCAAAATCAAAATTAGATTGTGTACTTTTCAATGTTATTTTTGGAAGTGAGCTGTTTATTCCTACAAGGTTAAAAATGAGATAGTATTGAAGAAATGTTCACGTTATGCAGTATTGTTTTTAGTAAGTTTAACCATCTAGGGTCAAGATATACAAGATATACCCTGCTTAAGCTAAGCCTATTTTATACGTAAGATGTTAATTTACGGTAATCACATAGTGTTCACGCATATCTAATAAGCTGATCAATAATATACACTCAATTTCATATTGAAACAGTAGGCCATAAGCCTTGTGTCGGCCATTACAACTTATAACCACAGGGTGCATCTCTTGTGCCTGCTACTACCACATATAACCACAAGGGGAATCTAGATATCCCTATCTAAAAATAAAGGGTGAGGTAATGTTATAAAAAGAACATGACTTCATGTAAAATCCCCTACCCCGACACCATATTGGAAAAATTACAATAAAAAGGCCTGGCAGGCTAGCACATTGGAGCATCAAGCCTGAAACTCTACTGAGATCGATTGAGGCCTAGCAAGAGACTACCTTCCATTGTGATTCTGAAACCCAAGAGAGGTAATATGCAATTATTCTTGGTGAATTCTTTGACAATTAGTCTATATAAACGTTAAAGACTTGTCTTTTTAAACTTCAGCAGTTTTTTGAGTTTTTTAGATAACTTTTTTCTATGTTATTTTTCATATACAATCAGTAAGCATTACTATTCAAATGCAAATGCAGGCTTAGAGATAATTACCAAGCTTTGAGTGATTAAGAGATATCTACTTTAAGTTCTTTATACAAGAATAGAACTTCATATATCATATTTTTTAAGGATAAAGCTATATTGTGTGTACCATACACTGTACAATACAGAGACAACAATTATCGATGAAGGATAAAAGCTACAGCAGAATATTTGCTATATTTAAATGGACTGGTTTAACTAAAGGAACTTTGAAAATGTATTTTTGGATGAAAATGTATTTTTTGGATGATTGACAACTGGAGAGATGTATATTCCTGTATATAAGCTTTATCAATTTTTTAATAACAAGATAATTTTATAAAATTCAACAGCTGAGTGTTGCGTATTTCTTTCAGAGGTAAAACTGTTAACCTATAAATATTCTGTTTATAGTGAACAACGCACCCACTACTGTCTAATCTTGGTTATGACGACCTCAAGGCTGGCCCTTTGAGGTAGTTGGTAATCATTTTAAGCAGATATCGATCAGATATTTGACACTAGAAGCGCTTTTCTGAGTGTTTAGATGTACTGCCACAGGGGGAGCTCGTCTGTATGCTAGAATACAGATTTTCACATCTAAGGGCCCATTCACACTAGAAGCGCTTTTCTGAGCGTTTTGCGATTGATTAGCGTTTTTAAAATCGCTCCCATTCACTTTCATTAAAATCTCTGGAAAATTAACCGCAATTTTAATGAAAGTGAATGGGAGTGAATTTAAAAACCGCTAATCAATTGCAAAACGCTCAGAAAAGCGCTTCTAGTGTAAATGGGCCCTAAGGGCTTGTTCACGCTACAAGAGCTTTTCTAACTGCTTATGATTTTAAACTCTCTTGCTAATGTTATCATATTAGTGTGTTCACACTGGAGTGATGTGATTTTGTAAAAATCACCCATAGCATTGCATTAGCAAGAGCTATTATAATTCTCTAGCGTTTAAAAAGCTCTTGTAGTGTGAATCGGCCCTAAAGGGATGCAGAAAAGCCCCCCAAAATGTCACCTTACTCTGCTCTGCTACAGTGAAGACTCACCCGATACCTCATCACATCAAACCAGATTGAGCATCAAGCTGCACCGCATAATTATGTATTACACTGGTGGGTGTGCTATGTGGGGGAAACCTACTGTGTGCGAGCTGGTGGCCTCTTGCAGATGGAGCTAGAGACCCCACTGACATTTCCCAGAGAAAAAAGTAAATGCTCAGGTGACGACAATGTGGATGATCTGTAAATGAGATTGGAAAGGGTGTAGACCTCATCCACACCATGCCTGTTGCGTAAACAAAGGGATAGCACTGCTTGTATAACTTAGGCCTCTTTTCCACGGACTGTTGAACTGTGTGCTCAGCAAGCAGTTACCAGGCAGCAGTTACCAGGCAGCAACAAGCAGTTACCAGGCAGCAGTGAGCAGTTGTGAGAGTTTGAGAGGCATTCCACTGCCTGTCAACAGTCCGTGGAAAAGAGGGTTACGTGGGCAAATGCACATCTCTACATCACAATGTGCTGACTACAGCATACTTCTGTATGATGCACATAAAGACATGTATGGACTGTAGTATCCACCAATTGGGGTGTGAATATTACATGCATAGTGTAACTGTCAGTACTATACACTTGCATTGTAAGGTGTGTCATATGATCGAGGTCTTGAGCCTCATTCACAGTGGTGCGTTACAGTGCTGTGTAACAGCTTTGTAATGTGACTTACCACACTGCAATGCACAACCCATGTGACGTACACAATGCGGCACCAGCATTGCAGTATGGTAACGTACCGCATGCAGTTACCGCAAAACGCGCATACAGTGAAGCATACGTTTCATTGACTGTATGTGACACAATGCAGCCCTGCGGTGTGGTACAACTTTTTTTTCCGTTGCAGTTCCTGTTATACATGGAACACAACATCCCACTGTGAATGTGGCCTCAGGCTCCGCAGGTTACCCGCTCATTGCGTTGCATACGGTCAATGAAAATTATGCTTCAAGGTCACTGTAAATGCGAGCATTTTGTGGTAATGCTCTGAATGCAGTGTGTTACAATGCAGCACACCATTAAACCCCAACGCACCCGCCACACTGTGAATGTCGCTATAGGTGGTGCATTGCATTGTGGAAAGCTGCGTTACAAAGCTGCAGTTATGCCGCACGACAACGCACGTGAATGTAGTCTTACTCATAAAAAAACGAAAACATAAGTGTTATTTTATTTTTTAAATGTGTTATTTTCATGATTTATTGTGTTTTAATTTTATTCAGTTAAAATGCATTAAAAGAAATACTATGACTGTATATAGAGTCACGCTAAATCCGTATAGCCTTAACAGATGGTGAAGCTTCTAAAACGTGCAAAAAAAAAAGTGAGATCCGCTGAGAAGTGGAGAGGGTTCACGCTAGCAGCTGGAGTGGAGACTTTACACAGAACAGAGGAGGTATTTATAACCAAACAGAGAAAGTGGACATTTCTGTGTACAAGTAAAAATATTTCCACATACATTTACCAATAACAGGAAGAGAAATAAGCTTCTATTTCTGTCCTTGAGCCTGTATCAAGTCACCTTTTTACTCCAAAAGCAACCCCCACATAACCTTGGACATACTGTAGGTTCCTGTTTTAAGAAGACATCTTTTCAAGAGTAAAACCTGTAACTTTTTTCTTTCCCAAGTAAACCTCCTTCAAGCAGATACCTTGGTTCTACAGCAGAAACTACATCTGCACATCAATAGTTATAACTGATTTTTTTTTTACTAATGAAACTCTGCATTCAAGTATTGCTAATGCTAACTGTATGGCCTAGTGCACACCGGAGCGTTTCCGCTGCGGTTTGCGATCTGCTTGCGGGTGCGGATCCGCTAGGGTAATGTATTTCAATGGGCTGGTGCACACCAGAGCAGGAGGCGTTTTGCAGAAACGCATACTCCCGGGCTGCTGCAGATTTTGGATTGCGGATGCGTTTCTGCCTCAATGTTAAGTATAGGAAAAACGCAAACCGCTCTGAAAAACGGCACTTCAGAGCGGTTTGCCAGGCGTTTTTTGTTACAGTAGCTGTTCAGTAACAGCTTTACTGTAACAATACATGAAATCTACTATACCAAAACCGCTGCACAAAACCGCAAAACGCTAGCTGAAACGCTGCAGAAAAATAAGAAAAAGCGTTTCAAAATCTGCTAGCATTTTGCGGATCTGCTAGCGGTTTTTGGTGTGCACCAGGCCTATGTGTTTTTACTTTTCTAGTAGGTACCACTTTCTGTTGTTCCCACTGTTTATTATACCTATCTTTTCCACAAGAGGTGAACAAAAGAAAAAGCAGTATTGTATCCTCATCAGATTTATTTTTTTTCAGCACCCCCTTCCCATTCCTTGTCCAGTGCCCTCTCTCATGTGTAACATCCATGTGCTGCAAGCCCCTTCATTTGTATACAGCTCCCCATTTCCCCGTGTTGCTCATCATTTGTAACCTCTCCTTTTAAAGGGGTTCTGTGGCATGTTAATAAAAAAAACAAAAAACCTGACACTTACCTGGGGCTTCCATCGGCGCCCTGTAGCTGTCATGTCCCGCGCCGTCCTTCTACGATCATCCGCTCACCGCCTCCGGTCCTCAGTCTAATTATTCTTCTAACGCGACTGAAAAACCTAAAAAAAAAACTGCGACTGAAAAACCTCGTCCTGGGCCTGCGCAGTAAGCTCCCAGAGACGCGAGTGGGAGCACGCACTGTTCGGCTTGTTAGACGAATAAATTGACTGGTGCCAGCGGCGGGGAACGGATGATTGTAGAAGGACGGAGCGGGACATGACAGCTATAGGGGGCAGATAGAAGCCCCAAGTAAGTGTCAGTTTGTTTTGTTTTTAACATGCCACAAAACCCTTTTAAATTGCAGCAAACCCTCTTCCATGTCCAACTACCCAAGACCTAGGCCTTTGTGGCCCCTCATCCTCTTTAGGAAAATCCACATGAAAGAGATTACTAAAAATTTCCGTGACCAGGTCTGAACAGTGTGTGCATCATGCAGTCATATGATCATAACATGTGTGGGAGTATTATTGGAAACTCTGAGCCCCCAGTGGTTACATGTTGTACATCCACTGAGATTGAACATAATAGATTATTATATCTAGCAGGCCCATCATGTTGAATATGGCTAGAAATACAATATTATGCTGTTTTTAGCTTTTTTTAATTTTGTGTATTATTGATATGTGTTTGCAAAGTTTGTAATAAAGAATTTTTTAATTGATACATATGGTCTGCAGTGGTGCTGTTTATAGGGGTATCTTTTCTCTTATAGTATTATGTGTACACGTTCTACCCCAGCACACGCAGTCAATATTACTTGGGGTGCTGACAAACCCTTCTGTGTCATACTTGTATTATTGGTGATTCTGCATATCATCCATAATCAGGTATACATCTGTATTGTTGATGATTCTGCAGATCATCAATAATCAGATTCTCTCTGTGTGCTGACACCAATCGTTACAGTTTTAATGGGAAAATAGGAAAAAATGTGGGAAAAAAATATTATTTTTCAGTTTTCGGCCATTATAGTTTTTAAATAATGCATGTTACTGCAATTAAAACCCATGAAATGTATTTGCCCATTGGTCTCGGTTATAAAACCGTTTAAATTATGTCCCTATCACATTGTTTGGCGCCAATATTTTATTTGAAAATAAAGGTGCATTTTTTTCAGCTTTGCGTCCATCCCGAATTACAAGCCCGTAGTTTATAAAGTAACAATGTTATACCCTCTTGACATAAATATTTAAAAAGTTCAGTCCCTAAGGTAACTATTTATGTTGTTTTTTTTTATTGCATTTTTTTTTTTAAATTACAAAAAAAAAAAAAAATTGGGGAGTGTGGGAGGTAATGAGTTAATTTATTGTGTAAAACAATGTATTTGTATGTGTAAAATGCTTTAGGGTGTAGTTTACTATTTGGACACAAGATGGCCACAGTGAGTCTGTTTACATGCGACCTATAAGCTTACAGGAAGCAGTAGGAGGCTGGGAGAATCACAATGATCGCGCTGTTTCTAATAGAAGCAGCGGATCATTGCGGGGGCTTAGATCAACGAACAGGAATGGATTTTCCCGTTCATTGATCTCCGGGCGAGCGGGCGGTGGCGTGCACGAGCGGCGGGAGCGCGCGCACGAGCGGCGGAAGGTACGGATTTCTCCGTCCCTGTTTTTTTAGGGGGGAAAAAAGGGACGGAGAAATTCATACCGCCGGGGGTAAAGTGGTTAATTACGTCCCTAATACAAAGTATGGTGACAATATATTATTTGGAAATAAAGTTGTATTTTTTCTTTGGTGTTTTTTTTTCAATATTTTCACATGCACATACTGGAGCCATTAAGAGTCTCTAGCAGGACGTTTTTTATAAGTCAGCTTGTCATTAAGTGGTTAAAAAAGTAATAAACCCCCCTCCCCCTTCTTTTGTATTACAATTTCTACATGGTTTATAAGGATTACAACCAGAGCGGGTCTTTGTCCGGCGTGCTCTCTAGGGCACCACAATAGGAGAGAACACAGGAACCGTTGCAAAGCTCAGCCCCCCACAGGCATATACTTGTGTGCAGCTAGTGATTCTTCCCAGCATGGATCCTGGAGAAGCGAGTTACTTCACACTCTGCAAGGGGGCACTCTCTGGCTATGGATTACCAATATTTTACTATCGTGAATAACAGAAGATTGGTAAAATTAACGATATTCAAGAGAATGGCCTCAATTCACTAAGGTTATCGCCTGTCTTTTATAACATTTCTGAGCGGTTTCTAAAGTTATCACCATGGTGATAAGGCATGTAGTATTCAGGAAACATTTTACCTCAGGCAAACCTTGTAAACTCCTCTGTCTAAATTAAGAAGATCTCTAAAGTTAGCGTTTCAAACCTTAAAATAACTTTAGAATTCTAAAGTTAAAGACAGACTGTTAATTAACTGTATGTGAAAATAACTACAGAGGAGGTAACTAGTGAAAACTTATCCAATGGCAGCGAGCGCACAGCATGGAGGGAGCTCATGGGATGGCTGTGGGGCCCCCTGCTACTAATTATCAGTGACTGTTTGCAGGTGAGCGGCGCGTAGCAGAGGGACTGAGGAGCCTATCGGGCGGAGGAGCCTGCATTCCTGCCCAGATACAGCCGCTGATTGGTGGGAGCTTTCCTTTTAAGGAACTGCGCCACCGATGAGCTCACCTGTGGAAGAAGAACCGCAGCGTGGAGACCTCTTCCTTCAGCAGCCGGACCAGAGAGTATGGCGGATCTTCTACAGCGGCTGCTTCAGCAGGTGGAGGCTGAAGGAGGAGAGAAATGGCTTAGGTGTGGTTTAGAAGCGCCTGAAGCGGCTACCGCATTTGCGGAGCTCGCTCCTAATGCGGACTTCCCCCCCCTAATGCGGACATTCCCCCGCCTACGCAGCAGCCCGCCCAGCGGAGGAAGACCTGCATCCATGGGCGATGGGCGTGCTTCGGTCGGCAGTAGGCGGGAGAGGAGGCATGAAGAAAGAAGGTCTGTTTCTGGGTGGTCGAGAAGCCGTTCCCGCCCCAGGAGTGTCACGAAGACACCCATCCCCGCAGCCTGAGCTGGCCCGCATCTCAGCTCCCAGTCGCCGCAATGTTAATGTTGCACGGCGAGGAGGGAGGAGCAGGCAATCCAGGCGGAGACAGAGGAGAGGTGGGAGAGAGCGCTCCAGGTCGCCACAGCCTTCCTCTGCACCAGCTGTCCAGGAATTGCCTCGGCAGGAGCCGGTGGCTGCCCAGGACGGACCCATGCCAGCAAATCCAGGAGATGGTGAGAGCACCATGTCAATGATTGATAAATTGTGTCAGGTGGTCGGGTCTTTAGCTGAGGCCCTTTCTGGTTTATCTAAGAACCAGTCAGCTGCGCAGCCTGTCAGTAGTGTATGGGCTGGCCGAGCTGCGCATGCGGTTGCTGTTTATCAGCCTGTTATACAGTCAGCTGTGGCGCTGCCAGCAGGTCCCCCGGTTAGACCTGCGGGGGTAGCTGAGTCTGTCTTGAAGGAGGTTTTGCCTTGTGGATTGTCTCCCTTAGGCTACCATTTATCCGTTGCTATAAGGGAGAAAATTTGGCGAGGCGAGTTCATTGACCTATTATCTTTGCTGCCTGCTTCAAAAGAGTTTTTGAGTAAATCCGACAAAAAAGGTGAGGAAAGGTCTGAGGAGGATAGGCGCAGAGCCATTCCTAGGACCTTGCAAAACTGGTTGCAAGCATTTTGCATTTTTGCTGCAGTCATGGGAGAGAAATACCCCGAGAGGTGCTCCGGGCTATTCCAGAATGTCGACATCATATTGGAGGCTTATCGCAATTTTGGCGGCATAGCATGGTACATATATGACAAGGCGTTCAGACAAAAAATGGCAGCGTTTCCGTCATTGAAATGGGGCACCAAGGAGGTGGGCCTTTGGCTTAACCTCATGTTGCCACAAAGGCCTCCTGTGGCGTCGGCTAAGCCTGCTGGAGTAAATGCTCAGCCTTTTCGTAAAGGCGTGTGCTTCGCTTAGAATGAGTCACAATGTAGTTTCCTGTCCTAATGTAAATACCGTCATGAACATGGGCGTCCACACATATGGCAAAATCGGGCATCTGCCCGACCCTGGCCGCGTGCCTGTGCAGCCAGCAGGAGGGGAGCAGCGCAGAGAAGAGGGAGAGCTATGGGCACAGTGGGGAAGGGCGGACGTCTCCCCCCCCCTTCCCTCACCTTAGGGGGCTCTCCCTCCCTCGCTGTCCCCTCCGGAACGAAGTGTGCAGCGGCTGGGCAGCGGGCGGAACTTACCTTATCTCGCTCCTGCGCCAGAAGTTCTGGTGCCGCACTCTGGTCTGGACAGAGACAATAGGTTTGGTCATGACACAACAACACCACCCCAAATTTTCACTGTGGCCCCGCTTTTTCCTCCCCCCTTTCCCCCCCCCCTGGAATATTTTCTGCGGACGCCCATGGTCATGAATGTAACTATTGTGGGGGAGCCCACTCTGCAAGCAGATGCTTCAAGAAGCCTTCCACGAGCCAAGCTGCCCAGCCAGGTTCCCACAAGGGCTCGGACCCCGGTGAACCTATCAGAAATGCGCCCGTGGCTGGAGGCGTATCCAAACCGGCAGATGGCAGCTCTGCTCATGAAAGGCTTTGATGTAGGTTTTGAGGTTCTGCCTTTTAACAGCTCAGGCTGTGTATGGGTGGAAAATCGGGTTTCGGTGCGCAGGTTCCCGGAGATTGTAGAAGAGTAAATTGATAAGGAAATTTTGGAGGGCAGAGTTGGAGGCCCATTCGTGGAACCACCTTTTGATGCATTTAGGTTGTCACCGTTAGGAGTTGTACCTAAAAGGGAGCCTGGCTCTTTTACACTTATCCATCACCTGTCATTCCCAGATGGTATGTCTTTGAATGATCAGGCTGATAAAGGTGTGGCATCGGTTTCATATGCATCCTTTGATGAGGCGCTGTCCTTGCTTCGGTCATTTGGGAAGTGTTCTATTCTGTCAAAGGTGGATGTGAAATCTGCGTTTTGTTTGCTGCCGGTTCACCCTGATGGGTTTAATTCGTTAGGATTTCAATTTAATAGGTTTTATTTTTACGACAAGTGTCTCCCAATGGGCTTTTCATTATCGTGTTTTTATTTTGAGCTTTTTTTCTTCATTCTTGCAGTGGGTCGTTTCATCTGTATCAGCATCAGCTGGAATGATTCATTACTTGGATGACTTCCTCATCATTGGTAGAGAGGGTTTCTCGGATTGTGAGGACACTGACTTTTTTGCAACATGGCGACTTGTTTTGGCATTCCGCTGGCAGATGAAAAAACACCCATGCACCTGCTTGGAGTTTTTAGGGATTGCAATAGATACCCGGGAGATGGTTTTTTGCCTGGCAGGGGAAAAGATTTTGCGTATGCGGTTTTTTGATTTTGCAGTTTTTAAAATCCAAAAAGGTAAAACTTCGGGAGATCCAGTCCTTTTTGGGTTTATTAGCATTTGCGTCCAGAATAATCCCTATGGGTCAGGTTTTTTGTCATCTGTCGTCAATGTTGATACGGGGCCTGAAGTCCCCTTTTGCGCTACATGATAGTCGCTGTGCAGCGGCATCCCCCCACCCTCTTCGATCGCCTCCGGCAATCTCCGATCAGGAAACCCCGTTCAAAGAATGGGATTTCCTGGAGGCCTTCCCCCATCGCCATCGACGTCATTGGGAGTCCCGATCTACCCCTCAGCGCTGCCTGGCACTGATTGGCCAGGCAGCGCACGGGGTCTGGGGGGGGGGGGGGGGGGCAATCAGAGCAGAGCGGCGGCGATCAGAGTGCATATGCAGCTTACCGCCAGGGAGGTTAAGTAAGACTTGGTCATTTGGGACCAGTTCTTAACAAATTTCAACGGTCAGTCCATTTGGCAATCGGAATTTGTTGATTCTGAAGCCCTTGGTTTGGCTACGGATGCATCTGGCTCCGTCGGTTTCGGGGCGTTTTGGCAGGGCCACTGGTGTGCGGAAAAATGGCACATCTCTTGGGGCTCTGGTGAGATTCGTCTTAACATAGTTTTGCTGGAATTATTCCCCGTGGTGGTGGCTTTGGTCATCTGGGGTCCTTCATTTTGCAATAAACGCATTTTGTTACGCACTGATAATAAAGGGGTGTTATATGCAGTTAATTGCCTGTCTTCACGCTTTGAGCTGGTGGTAAAATTGCTGAGATATTTGGTGCTGGTGTGTTTGGAGCGTAATATATGGCTGAAAGCGGCTTATGTTCCTTCCAAGGATAACGGCATCGCAGATTCCCTTTCCCGTTTGCAGATGTCACGGTTTCGGGATCTGGCGCCAGATGCCATTATGATTGGAGTGAACTGCCTGGCTTTCCTGTGGAATCTGTTGTGGGATTAAAGCGGACCCAAACCAAACATTTTTTTAATTAAAAATATTTAGTTGCACCAGTCTGACACATACAAAGATAAATAAACACTCCTTCAAACCTATGATCATTTCAGTGCATGCTTTTCACTCTTCTCTTTGCATAGCTAGGGTTATACTGGGGGTAGCCATTAGCAATTCCTCCATTGCCAGACACCATCTACTCCACCAGTTTGCCGGAAAAATCCCGGCAATTTGAAAGGAGGGGAGGGGTTCCTCCAATAAATGTAAAATATTTTATATTTGTCATCATGCAGCTGAAAAAAGGCTGCTATTTATTATTATAATTTAGAAAATAGATTTTATTTCTGAAATCTTGTATTTTTAATTTGGGTCCACTTTAAGTGGAGATTATGTGAGAAATTCACTTGCTGAGAAGACATGGTACTGCTCCTTTTGGTTAAAGTAGTGTGCCTTTTGCCGGGGCTCCGATGCAGACTTTAGGTCCTTATCTGAGCCTGTGGTTACTGATTTCTTGAACACCATTGGGGGGTTGTGAGGAAATGCGGAAAAGCCTGCCGCTAGTACTCAAGGTGGGGCGGCTGATTCCACGTTTGACATGACAGCTAGCGCGCAGTCGGAACGCGGAGAAACCGCCGCATGCCCAGACAACAGGGCGGCGGATTCCGCGTCTGGCGCGGCAGGTAGCACGCATAGGCCTACTCTTGCCAGTAACACTGAATGCGGAGAGAACGCCGCATGCACGGACAGCGGTGCGGCGGATTCCGCATTCAACATGGCAGAAACATTACAACACGTCTGGTGTGGCTGGGACTGGTGGTTCGCGCTGGTTCAGGAGGATGCGCGCGCGGAGAGGCAGGGCCTTTATGACGGTCAGAAGAGAGTCAGCTGACCAGGCCGGTCAGCTGACAATTTCAGCAAGTTTCATTGGTCCAGCACTTAGGGGAGGCGCTGGAGAGCGCTTGAGTATATATACTGGGTGCTGGTCGTTTCTCTGGTGTCTGGCGTTGCGATCACTACGTGGTAGCACTCAGACCTTGTCAGTATCTGTGTTATTAAACAGTTTCGTAGGTGTTGATGATCACGGAGCTCACACCTTGGTCTAGGAATTCTGTACTATTTGTATATTGTTATTATCTAGCTTAGTCCCTGGAGTGTGAGAATCTTGGAGCTCACACTCAAGTCTAGGCATTGTTGATTATCTGTTATGACCTTCCGCTTTCCTGACCATCCTTCTGATCTCTGATTTTGTACCTTTGTCATTCTGATCCTCTGTTGCCGAACTCTGCTTGCTTTAGACTCCGCATCTGCCTCCTGTCTCTGTACCTTATCTGTCTGCACGTTTACGACCTGGCCTGTCCGACCTTGAGAACTATCTTCCCTGTTAGGAGATAGTTCACAGACCTGTCAGTGACACTTCACCATTGGTGTCACTCACATTCTGTCCTTCCCACCTACAGTCTTGCTCCGCCCCTTGGGGAGCTTCAGACCTGTGGAAGGAATCCGAGCTTTGGCTATATCCCACACTGCTTAGCACCCTTCTGGGGTGCTCTCCTCAAAGTATACTGTTGCACCAAACACTCATCACTCAGGTGTCCAGAGGTTAGAAATATATCTGCTTATCGGTGATACTGCAGATCATCAATAATCGGGTATATATCTGTATTTTCAGTGATACTGCAGATCACAGATAATCAGATCCTCTCTGTGTTACACCGATCGTTGCAGCGGTCCAGCGGTTCTTATTCTAGCTTATATAAAACACTTTCAGGGATTTTGTTTTTTGAGATTTTTCGGTTTACCTTCATTGCTTTCACTCACTGTACTCAGTAAAACTTTTTCTTCGTGGCTTTCGTCAGTTGCATTCTGCCCCTGATGCTTGCAGACTTATATCTCCGGAGCTATTGTCAAAAATAGTCCAGATCCTCCTGCAAATGTTTTTCGGAGTTTGAAGCGTATCTTTTGCAGCTATTTTTTCCCTTAGTTTTTTCGGTGCGTTCCGTGTGCGTGAAATTACTGCCCCTAATAACGAAGGAGTTTCTATAATTTCACTCGGCGATGTTGTTATAAGGGACCAACAGCTTTTAATTTTTCTGAGAAAATCGAAAAGTGATCAGTATGGCTCTGGCAGATCAGTGGTTTTATCGGAAGCGGGTATCCCTGCAATTTGCCCTGTCCAGCTGATCTCCAATTATTCATGCGCCTGACCAAAGGTTTGCGGTTCATATTTTGTGCATAGCAATGGTTCCCCGGTAACCCAATACCAGTTTAGCTCTATTTTATCTAAAGCTTTGGCTGGGATGGGTTTGACAAACCTAAGGATAACCCCTCACTCTTTTAGAATGGGAGCCAACTCTCTTGGTTTCTCTGGTCAAGAGATTTGCCAGATCAGTAGATGGAATAGTAATAGGTATAAGGGTGGCCACTAATGATCCAATCTTTTTCATCCAATCTTACCCAATCTATGTGGTATAAAGGTAAACTGAGTGAATGTACTGAATGGATCATTTAGGCAGTTACCTTATATTACATAGAAATGGTAAGATTGGATGAAAAAGATTGGATAGTTAGTGGCCAGCTTAAGATTTATGTTCATCCATCTCTGATGTTATAACTGCTTATTTTACAGATTCTCTAGCTGGTGTAAAAGTTTGGATTATTGGACACTCATATTTTCTGGGCTCATGACAGAGCAGTTCGTAGAGTTTATGGGTCTAACTTATCTTTGAATGTTGATGTTTATTCTGTGCATTGGAGGGGTGTAAGGGGCCTGAAGTGGAGCTCCCTGTTGGATCAGGTATTCTTAGCGTGTGAAGTATTGCCCTGGCGTTTTGATAATTCTTGTGGTTGGCAATGACTTGGGGAGGAGGGAGACTGGCAGGCTTATCTGGGAAATGAAGAGGACATTTTATTTGTTAAAATCATTCCCTAGATGTACCATAATTTTTTCTGAAATAATTCCTTGCCTCTGCTGGTTTCCGTCCTCCCCTTTCGGGTTACCTAGATAGAATAAGACGCAGGGTTAATAGGGCGATTGCCTTTTTCCTAAGGAATATGGGTGGTTTTTAATTCCGCCATAGAGAGCTGGGAGGGTTTATTCAATTTTGACAGGGTTCATTTAAGCCCAATTGATTTAGATATATTTAATAACAATTTACTAGAAATGATTGAGAGGGCCGTGGTTGGGCGGGTCGAGGCTGCAGTATGATTGGGCTGGTGATTCAGCTCCGCTGAATTTACTTACGTTTATGGTTTACAAGCTGTTTGATGGTTATTGAGCATAAGGCTTAGTGTGTTGGTCCTTTAATAAAAACCACGGCTTATTAACTGCAATCTTGTGTGATGTATTCATTTATTAATAGTAATGTTATATATTCTGTTTGGTTCCCACATGTCATCCCATACACCTTAATAGGGCAAGCTTCTTTAGTGAATGAATATTGTACATACCAATCAATGTGTAGTGATACGTTTTCTCTTGCTTTAGCACAAGCATGATCTTAGTGAATTGATGCAAATATCTGTAAAATTAACAATATTTTATTACGGTTATTTTGTGCCTTTATTGTCATTTTTGCACCTATTTTACATCCAGGAGTCAGGTGCGTACACCTTTTTGGATGTAGGCCTTGTATGCCAAAGTGGTCAACTTCTTGCTGGGAACTCCAATTAACTGCCAACTTTATTTTTAATGTGCAATGTAGCATCACATTAGGTATTTTTGTCCTCCCGCCCCCCCCCCCCCCCCAGTGTACCTCCCTCACCCTAATGCAGAGCAGCACAGGGAGCTCTGTAATGCCATTATACACGGTAAGATGAGCTACCCAAATTAACTTAACCCCAAACTATGCCTTTTGGGCAAAATATGATGATTTTCTACAGAAATGCTTGAAGACATTCTTCAAAGAAACACTCTTTTGCATCATGTAAGAACGTGCTATGAAAAGACTTTCTCCTGACTTCCCAAATCTCTCGACCTAGAAAAGGATTGATCGATTCTAGCAGAAACTTTTGAACTATTTTCCTTCCTAGTGGTTATGGATAAGCATGAGCTACATCGGTATTTTTGGCTCTTTTCCTTGCTGTTTAAAACACCTGCTATGTTTGTTTTGAAAGTGTCAATTAAAGGGGAACTTCAGCCTAAACAAACATACTGTCATTAAGTTACATTCGTTATGTTAATTAGAATAGATAGGTAATATAATTTTTTACCCATCCTGTTTTAAAAGAACAGGCAAATGTTTGTGATTCATGGGGGCTGCCATCTTTGTCATGGGGGCAGCCATCTTTTTGGTTGAAAGGAGGTGACAAGGAGCAGGAGACACAGTTACAACTGGCCGGTGTCCTGATAACCCCTCCCAGCTGCACACGCTAGGCTTCAAATGTAAAATTCAAAATGTAAAAAAAAAATTTGCACCAAAACAGCAGAACGAGAGCAACAACATCAGAAATCCCATCATGCTTTGCACAGCATCAGGGGAAAAAAGCCCGGGCAGTTTTCTTCTGTGCAGCTAAAAATGAGGCTTGGATAAGAGAAACAAAGTTCTGATGCTGTGAAACTGTTAAAGAAACACCAGGCCTTTTCAGTGCTGCTGAGTCGATTTTTAGTCCGGAGGTTAACTTTAATGAATTTTTTTTTTCTTTAGTTTTGTGCCATCTTTCTTTTATTAACATACATTATTTTTTAGTCAAATTTTATAGTTTCTGCTAAATAAGAGGAAAAATACCTGCTGCAGCAAATCTCAGGCCCACTTCTTTTCAGTAACCTCTGGCTGCCAGTTTACTTTTAATAACATCTGACATGCACCTTCCTTTTGGATTGGCCAGTTACTAAACAATTTTACCACCTCCATGTAGTATAACCTACCTAGGTTTATTTTCACTATCTGCTCATAGCATTCAATATCTGTTGATATGGTAAAATTGATCAGTGATTGGCTAATCAAAATTGAAGGTATATGTGTAAAGGTGCGTACACACGTAACTAGTCATTTGAAACGATCATTCCCCACTCATTTCAAACGACGATAGTTTTAAAAAACCAGCTAACGATCATTAAGTCAAACGATGGACGAGCTAGCTCGTTAAAAACGAAAGATCTGTCCTGGCGGATTTTCTTTAAATGACGATTGTTAGCAAAAGTAGTACATCGTTAAGAAATGGTCGTTCGTAGTAGGCAAGATATGCACATTACGTTTTAGTCACAGCACATTCAATTTTCTCCTCGCTATGTAACTTTTGTTCTAGGATTGTGCCTAGTGATGTGTTGTATACTACATGATTAGACCATAACAAAGAATACACAGGACAAAATGTATGTTTTGTCAACACTATATTATCTAAATGCTCTACTACATACCGACAGTATGAAATAGAAATTTAGTTATGTCATATGCGTAACGTTAGTTTTACAGTGTAACATACGTTTTAAAGCTTTAAACTTCACTCTGGTTTGTTTCAACTGGTTAAAGTGTTAATGTGTTCACAACAATGTTTTGCATTGCTATGAGGTTTCTGTGCACATCTACAGGTGTTCAAGCACACCTGAGTGAGAGGGATATGGAGGTGGACATTTTTTTTCTCTTTTAAACAATGCAGATTGCCTGGCTGTCCTGCTGATCGTCTAATGCTGGGAATACACAATACGT
Organism: Hyperolius riggenbachi; assembly: GCF_040937935.1. NCBI lineage: Eukaryota > Metazoa > Chordata > Amphibia > Anura > Hyperoliidae > Hyperolius > Hyperolius riggenbachi. The sequence goes on along the minus strand of NC_090648.1, from coordinate 360,887,995 downwards.
TTCAGTCTTTATACCATTCGTTTGATTTTTGATTAGTTTCTCAGCTCAATTCTCTTATCTTTTCTTATAAATTTCCAGTCACTTCTATGTGAAACGGACCGATAAAACGATCAAAAGTAAGACCAGACATGTCAGAAATTATCAAACCATCTATCTGCCGAAAAACCACATGGTGTATTCCTAGCATAATACTTTTAGCCATAGACCCTGAACAAGCATGCAGATAAGGTGCTCGGACGTCTAACTAGATTAGCTGCATGCTTGTTTCAGGTGTGCAATTCAGATGCTACTGCAGCCAAAGAGATAAGCAGGATACCAGTCAACTGGTAGGCCTAGTGCACACCAGAGCGGTTCTGCTGCAGTTTGCGATCCGCTTGCGGGTGCAGATCCGCTAGGGTAATGTATTTCAATAGGCTGGTGCACACCAGAGCGGGAGGCAAAAACGCATACTCCCGGGCTGCTGCAGATTTTGGATTGCGGATGCGTTTCTGCCTCAATGTTAAGTATAGGAAAACCGCAAACCACTCTGAAAAACGGCACTTCAGAGCAGTTGGCCGGGCGTTTTTTGTTACAGTAGCTGTTCAGTAACAGTTTTACTGTAACAATACATGAAATCACTACACCAAAAACGCTTCACAAAACCGCAAAATGCTAGCTGAAACGCTACAGAAAAAGAAGAAAAAGCGTTTCAAAATCTGCTAGCATTTTGCGGATCTGCTAGCGGTTTTTGGTGTGCACCGGGCCGTATTGTTTAAAAATAAATATGACAGTCTCTATATTCCTCGCTTTACGTTCCTATTAGAGCCATGAAGGCAGGGGGGTGATTTCTTTTGTCAGCTGAAGCTATACCTCCCTGCTGACTGTTAGACACAGCTTGGACTGAGACTTGGGATAGTGACTAAGCAGGTAGTAGGTGTTGCTGAGGATTTATGAACTGGTACAGAAAACTACTTTTTTTTTTTTTTTTTTAAATGCCACAACTTTCTTAGAACTTTGTATGAATAATTTAAAATAACGTTCTATTCAATGCATGAGAGACAAAGCATGGGGAGCAGTTACCAGGCAGCAGCAGCAAGCAGCTGTGAGTTCAGCAGGCTTTTCATTGCATATCTACTGCTCGTGTGAAAAGGCCCTGAGGCCTTGTTCACATTGCGTTCAGCTCGTGTATCCCGTCCGCGGTGGCCTTAAGATTCCCAGCGGTTTTTTGGGGAGGGTTAGTGGTTTCTGACATTGTTTTCCATTCCATAATCTACCTAGCAATTAGGCATTGTTCTACTCAGCAGGAGATAACCAGAAGACAATGTACCAGATTATGACCAGTCTCAACAGAAAATAATCTAATGCAGAAAATCTAATAGAAAAATCGAACAGAAAATTGTATGGCGTGTACTAGGCATAAGATTTTTCTGTTGAGACTGGTCATAATCTGGTGCATTGTCTTCTGGTTATCTCCTGCTGAGTAGAACAATGCCTAATTGCTAGGCAGATAGATGGTTAGATAGATAATGTTGGAAATTATCTGGCAGGTAAATCTAAAAGAAAAAATTGTATGGTGTGTACCTAGCACTGAATGATCATCAACTCTCAGGGCCTGTTTCCACTACACGCAGATTGGATGCAGAAAAACTGACTTCAATGAATGCCTATGGGAAAATCTGCATCAGAAAAATTGCGTTTAGTGGAAACTGGCCCATAGGCTTTCATTGGAGTCAGTTTTTCTGCATCCAATCGGTGTGTAGTGGAAACAGGCCCTGAATGATCAGCCTGTCAGCACGTCTGCTAGAAACATAGTATTAATGTTCCTTGGCTTTTAATAGTATGAAGTTGGAGAAAAAAATAATGCCATTAAATAAGATAACTTGTGAAACCCCTCAAGTTTCTTGTTATATTTACTCCAAAGTTTTCGCTTTGCTACTTTTTTTTTTTTTTTTTTTTTTAAATACAGACCTGTGTAGTGTTTAAACTGTTGCACTGTGGTTATACTAACAGTAAACTAGTCACATTTGTGATTCTTGTATTTTGGAATAGTTACCATTCCTTCTACAGTAGCAAATTTACTTTCTACACTCATTATATACCCTCTACTAGGATACTGATAACATCAACAATGGCAAGCATATATTTTAAAGGGAATCTAAAAGTGAAAGGCGTGTGATGGTGGCCATATTGGTTTTCTTTTAAATAAACCAATTGCCTGCTGATTTCTATGGCTGCAGCTGCATGTAAATCACACATCTGAAATACTCCTATTAGATCTACCGGTAATGGAGTTTCTAAGCGTCTTCCGGGACAACAGGAGAGATCCGGTCCCTCCTCCGGATCTGGGGAAACTATCAATCAAGAAAGCATTAAAAGTCCCCACCCACCCTCATTCCTCAGTGCATCTACAAGTAGAACCTACTAGAACCCACCAGAAATGAAGATAGAAAAAAAAAATAGACACCCAACAGTGATTCATCTTAACTGACATAGAAAAAAATAGAAAGGTGGCCCCAGCTAGGGCCGGGTTATAAGCGTTGTCCCGGAAGACGCTTAGAAACTCCATTACCGGTAGGTCTAATAGGAGTATTTCTCTAACCGTCATCCGGGACAACAGGAGAGATGGACAAGAAGTCTTTTTAGAAGAAAAAGTCTCACCTAGGGAGGGACAACTGCTTGGAGCACCTTTCTGCCAAACGACTGATCTTGCTGCGACAACACATCCACTCTGTAATGTTTGATAAACGTGGATGCTGTCGACCAGGTTGCCGCTTGACAGATCTGCTGTATAGTTGCCCCTGCTCTCTCAGCCCAGGATGTGGACAAGGAACATGTGCAATGGGACTTAATTCTGGTAGGTATTGGACAATTACTAGCCTGATAAGCTAAGATTATAGTTTGCCTAATCCATCTAGCAATAGTTTGTTTTGATGCCTGTTGCCCCCTATTTTTACCTATATATAGTATAAATAGATTACTCGACCTCCTAAACTCCCTAGTCCTAGTCAGATATGACAAAAGAGTGTGCCTCGCATCCAAACAATGAAACTCCTTTTCTTTGCCATTTGAAGGTTTATCACAAAAAGGAGGGCAAAATAATCTCCTGAGAGCGATGAAACTCCGAAGAAACTTTCGGAATATAAGCTGGGTCTAATCTTAAACGAATACTATCTGGACATATAACCAAAAAAGGGTCTTTAATTGACAATGCTTGTAGGTCTCCCAATCTCCTGGCTGATGTTATAGCTATCAGAAAAGCTAATTTGAAGGAAAGGAGCTTAATGTCAATTTCATCAACAGGTTCAAAAGGAGGCCTCATGAGACAATTGAGAACCAAGGATAAATCCCATTGAGGAAAAATCTTTTGTCTTATCGGAGTAGATCTTTGAATCGCCCTGAAAAAATTCTTTACTAGTTCCTCCTGAGCTAGATGCCTGTCTAATAAGATCGACAAGACGAGCATTGTACTTTAAGAGTACTAGGTGCCAGCTTCATCTCAAACCCATCATGTAGGAAATCTAGGACTGAACTAGTCAGATTACAATCTTTGTTCTTTGAAGTACACCATGATAAAAAAACCTTCCAAACTTTCCGATAAATTTTCTGAGTTACTGGCTTCCTACACTTCATGAGAATTTCAATAACCTTCTCTGAAATACCCTTCTTTCTTAGAATCACCCTTTCAGGATCCAAGCTGCCAGTTTGAATAACTGGGGCTTGGGATGACTCAGAGGCCCCTGCCTTAACAGGTCCTGTCGAATTGGGAGAGGAAACTGGTCTCTCTCTGATAACCTCAACAGGGTTGCATACCAGGGTCTTTTTGGCCACATGGGGGCTATTAAGATCAATCTCACCTTTTCTTTTTGTAACTTTATCAGAACCTGAGGTATCAGGGCTAATGGAGGAAAGGCATAACATAGGTTGTATTGCCATGGGAGACTGAGTGCGTCCAATCCCAGAGATCCTGGGCTCCTGTGCAGTGAGAAAAATCAATCCGCCTTTGTATTCTCTGGAGTTGCAAAGAGATCTATCTCTGGAGTGCCGAAGATCTCTAAAACCGTACAAAAAACCTCCGGATGGAGACTCCATTCCGACTGACTTATCTGCTGACGACTCAAAAAATCCGCTTCCTGATTCAACACTCCCTTTATATGAATTGCAGATAAAGATAGAATCTTGTGCTCTACCCAACTGAAGATCTCTGAGGATAGGAACATAAGGTCTCTGGACCTTGTTCCCCCTTGTTTTGCCAAATAAGCCACTGTCGTAATATTGTCGGAAAAAATTAAAACAGGTTTCCCTTCTATCATTTGTTGAAATGCTAGAAGTGCCTCCCAAACCACCCTCAGTTCTCTGAAATTGGACGATTTTATTCTTATAGTCTGGGCCCAAGAACCCTGTGCATGTTGCCCCAGAGCTGTTGCACCCCAGCCCCATGAACTCGTATCTGTGAAAAATTTTATCGGGTTCGATTGTCTCCACCATCTCCCCGTCTGTAAATTTTCCTGCTCTAGCCACCACCTTAGACTGACTTTCACTGGGTCTGGAATGGCAATTCGAAGATCCAGCGAATCCTGGGATTTGTCCCAATTTGTCAGAACATTTTGTAACAGTCTGCCGTGAGACTGAGCCCATATAACAGCCGGAATTGCGGCTGTGAAAAGAGCCAGAAGTCTCATAGTTTGACGAAGTGAGCACTCCCTCAAACCCAACATCTTTTCCACCTCTAACTGGATTTTCCGAACTTTCTCCTGAGGCAGAAAAATTTTCTGCAACATGGAGTCTACCTGGTATCCTAAAAAGGTAATTCTCTGAACAGGGATCAAAGCTGACTTGGCATAATTTATTATCCAACCTACCCGCGTCAGGGTTGTTAGAACGATCTCCCTGTGTGCCAGAATTAAGTCTTCTGTTTGTGCAAACACTAGGAGATCGTCCAAATAAGGGACAATTGAAATACCCTGTAATCTTAGCTCCTTCATCACCTCGGCAAGCACCTTCGTGAAAAGCCGAGGAGCTGATGCAATGCCGAACGGTAGTGCTTGAAACTGAAAATGGCAAATCCGAAACTGGTCTCAGATCGCAAACCTTAAATATTTCTAAAGACCTGAAAAAAATCGGTATGTGCAGGTACGCGTCCTGAAGATCTATCGAGATAAAAAACTCTTTGCCCTGAAGGAGAGCCCTCACCGAATAAATGCTCTCCATCCTGAATTTTTTGTAGACTAAAAATGGATTGAGGGACTTTAGATTCAAAATGAAACGAAAATCTCCGTTTGCCTTTTTCACTAGAAAAACGTGTGAATAATAACCCTGGAATTCCTCTACCTGAGGAACCTGAATTATTACTCTTTTGTCCAAAAATTTCTGAATTTCCGATTCCAGACCCAGTGCTTTTTCTGGGTGCCTTGGAATCTGGTTCACAAATCTCCTGTGGGGGGGAGGAACTGAAAATTTCAGACGGTAACCCCGTTTTATAATTTGAAAAACAAAAGGATCAGGTTTTAATTTTTCCCATTCTGTCAGAAAAAAAATTTAATCTGCCCCCCCACTGGTAGAACGTCATTTGTTCTGCTTTTAAGGGTTGGAATTCCCGAGCGTAAAGCTTCCTTTCCCTTTACCCTTCGGAAAGGACCACTTTCGCTGCACAGTCCGATTTTTATTAGGCCATGAACTCTGATCACTAGCCGTCTTCTTGGCTACAAAAGGTCTTTTATCTTTAAAGACCTTCTTCTTATTAGGAAATTGCTTCCCCTTCTCCGCAGAACGAGATAAAACATTATCTAATTCTGTTCCGAAGAGAAGATTACCCTCAAAGGGAATAGAGCATAATCTGTTTTTCGAAGTCAAGTCCCCCTCCCAGGTTTTCAGTCATATCACCCTTCTGGCTGAATTAATAAGCGCAGTAGTGCGCGCTGTGACACGAACCATCTCAGTAATTGCGTCCGCCAAAAAGGCAACCGCTCTGGGAACAACTGGCAAAGAGGCAGCATAATCTTTAGGAGGAGCCCCTTTTTCAATCTGAGAAATCAAATTATCCATCCAAATTCTCAGATTGCGAGATATACACGTGGCTGAAATCCCAGGAAGGAAACCAAAAGCTGCTGACTCCCAAGCCTTCTTAAGGAGACCCTCCACTCTTTTATCCATCGGGTCCTTCAGGGTCCCTGCATCCTCAAATGACAAATCTGAATCTTTTGAATATTTCGCTAACGCAGCATCCAATTTGGGACATTTGATCCATTTATCAATGTCCGATTGAGAGAAAGGGTATTTCCTCTTAGATGATTTAGGAATAAACAACCATTTCTCCAGATTTTGCCATTGCGAAGAAATGATTTCCTGTAATGACTTATGAATAGGAAACACCCTCCCCGAGGGCCTAGCTAATCCTGAATAAACCAGATCTTGTGGAGTTAATTCCGCAACTGTCTCTTTAATCTGTTCAGTAGCATAAACTGCTTTAAGTAACTCAGAAGATTCATCGGGTGAAAACAGAAATCTTGGAGTTCTGAGTAAATGTTCCGTCTCTGAATCATCAGACTGTGGATGTTCACCTTCCTCTAAAGATATAATCTCTGACTGCTCTTCCCCCTCCTCCTCCCCCTCCTCAATCTCTTCCTCCTCCCCAGCTCCTAAAATGTCAGAGATGGAAGATTGCTGAGAAAAACCCCCTGAAGGGCCTGGGAGGGAAGCCGAGGAAGAACCAGGTAAAGGCTCAGAGGCTGGAGGAACAAAAGATTCTTTAAATTTGTCTAATGTTTCCTGCATCCTAATATTTACAGATTCCATCACCCCCTTTAAAATATTGGAAGTTTCTGAAGCTACTAAAGCATCTATACATGATTGACAGGCATTTTTAGGAGCTTCCAGTGGAATCTTAGTGCTACAAAATCCACATCTTTTATATTTTCTTTCAGGGGCTGTAGCAGGATTTTTGGGCTCAGTCTTTGCCTATAACATAAATATATAAAAGGCAGTGTTAGAGACCCTTCCACTAAGACCGCATAAAAAAACCGGAGGACTCACCCCACCAAAAGCCACCGCCTGGGGCTGGGTCTGTCCAGAAGGCTTCGCAGCCGCTTGGCCTTCCATGCTGGTCTGTGTGCGCGGAGGACGCCAGGAACCACTTCCTCCTTCCTGGTCCTCCGCTTTATCCTCCCCTTTCCGCCGTATTACGGATGACGTCAGCGCGCCCTGTCCCTCCTTCTTGCGCCTGACGTCAGAGACCCGGAAACTGCTGCAGCGGTGATAGACGCTACGGCTATTCCTCCGTGAGCCAGCGTCTAAAGGTAGGAGGGAGGAAAAAAACGCTGTTATCTCAACCTAAAGCGCGTGTCTCCCCTAAAGAAAGACAGGCCCCTCAGGAATCCCCTCCGGAAAACACACAAGGCCTGTCCTTCGGAATAACACCTCACCCTCCGGCAAGGTAAAAAACAACAAACGGGAGCTGCTTTCTTGAAGGTGTTTCCTAGAGGGAAACACAGATGAACTGAGGAATGAGGGTGGGCGGGGGCTTTTAATGCTTTCTTGATTGATAGTTTCCCAAGATCCGGAGGAGGGACCGGATCTCTCCTGTTGTCCCAGATGACTGTTAGAGAAAGAAGCTTGCATCTTATCTGGTCATACTTAAGTCAGAGCACTTGATCTGCATACTTGTTCAGGGTTTCTGGATAAAAGTATTACATGCAGATGATCATCAGGATAACCAGGCAATTTGCATTGTTTAAAATAAAATAAATATGTTAGCAGCCATATCACTCACTTCAATTTTGCTTTAGCACAGAGGTAAAATCTATAGTAAGAAAAAAAATACATTGCATTGTTTATCAGTGCCTCATTTTCTATTTTACTTTAAAGTGTACCCGAGGTGACATGAGATAGACATGTGCATGTACAGCACCAGGTTTAGTAATAACTAGGCTGTGTTCCTTTTCTTCTTTTTATGCCTGAAAGAGTTAAACATGGATAGCAAGTGGCAGTTTCTCTCCAGTCAGAACCTAGTAATTCCTAATTCTCAATCATAAGGAATTACAGGCTTAAAACTCATCTGGTAGAGAACAGCTTCCGAGTGTAGGGGATAGATAAAAACGAGTCAATAGTTCATATCTTTTAGCTCTGGGACATAGAAAGATTGTATTGCCTCCACTGAATGATAGAGCCTTTCACACAACATTAGGCCTGAAACCCACTAGCAGTGCTTTTTCTAAACCCTTGTGATTTGAAATGCTTATGTAGGGCCCGTTTCCACTGGCGCGGAAACCTCTCCGAATCCGCATAGTCTCCCCGCCGGCAAATAGCGTGGCAAAACTCTGCCATAGGTAACTGTGGTGCCGTCGGCCAAATCGCTTACCCTAGCAATTCGGCCGACACTGCCCGCAGATTTCGCATGGAAGGTTGCGAATCCCATAGCTGAACATGGCACGGCTTCTGGGATTCGCCTGCGATCCCGCACACCCGGAAGTGCCGCCGCGCATCTCGCTGACGCGTGCGGCACAAGTGGAAACGGGCAGGGATCATTTCTATAGTTTTTAACTGTCGAAATGTGCTCTAAAGTGTACAAACAAGTGGAAACGGGTCCTTAATGTTATGTGTGTGATCCCACTTGAGGGATAGGATTTTAAAAAGCACCCATAGTATTACATTAGCAAAAGCTTTTCAAATCACAAGCACTAAGAAAGCCGGTCCTAATGGGTTCCAGGCCTTAAAGAGACTCTGAAGTCTCCCTAAAATGAGGTTTTTATTTTAAAAACCTCATTACCATTATTGTCTGGCCTAAAACGCCGCATCCCCACGGCTGAAAACCCCCTCGATCACCCCAAACTCACGGGTGGAACAGGGCAGCAAAATCCATGACTTTCTTGGTCGTGGATTTTGCTGCTGCCTCTATGCGCGTCAATCAGCGCGTATCTCCGCCTCTCCCCCACCCCTGTCAGTGAAGGAAGACAGAGGGGCGGGGGAGAGGCGGTGATCCGGCGCTGATTGACGCGCATAGAGGCAGAGCCGCGCTGCCTCTATGCGGAAGTTGCCTGCGTGTACCCCCATGAGTTTGGGGTGATCAAGGGGGTTTTCAGCCGCAGGGATGCGGCGCTTTAGGTCGGACAATAATGGTAATGAAGTTTTTAAACTAAAAACCTAATTTTAGGGAGACTTCAGAGTCTCTTTAAACCTACTTTTAGCATATAAGCAAAAAAATACAAAAGCGGGATTCAAAATAAAAAAGTAATTATTTGGAGTAGAAGGATAGATGCAATGGTTTATCTCATCAGTTTATTTTCACCCTGGGTTTCCTTTAAACAAACCTTATGTCTAGATGCTGCATGTAAAATCTGAAATCTTAGTTTCTGACAAAGTCTCATTGCCAATACAAAGCAGAAAAATGGTGTCACAATTCTCAGTGGATTCTTAATTATATGAAGTAAAGCCAAACGAGTGTGCCATACTCCCCCATGGCGATCCCATAACGTATATACACAACTGGGGACCCCTGGCTGTGCAGGAACGACACTGTCGTTATAGGTTTGTGGAAGAAAGTAAAAATACAAACTGCTGTGGGAAAATGTGATCATCAATCTCCAGGGGAATCAAAGAGGCATCAGAGGATTCCACCCACCCAAAACCTAGAGAAGGTTTGAAGTGACCTTTCTAGAAATTAGCAATAAACTTTACATTCAATAGAGAAAGCTATGCGACCCATGGAACAGAATCTGTGCTAAGCATTAAAAATGTTGTCTTTTATATCAGATGCAACCTTCACTGGAGAAATAACAGCAGGGGACTGTGAAGCCAAGTGCTCAAATCTGTCTGTTTTATTTCACACCATTTCCTCTAATGGACAGTATCGCAAGGCAGCATTCATCCATTGCTCATCATATCTTCTGAATGCCTCACTACACCCTTTCAACTAAATCATCACAAAAAAACATAACTGTGCCATCTCTCTCTTCTTTGCTAACACTCTTCTTAGTAAGCCATTGCCCAATGATATTTAAAAAGGAACCCACAACAATAAAATGCTTGTGTGTTTAGGCTGCAGCTGTCCCCAGACTCGCGTACTGCATTGTGCTGCAAACTAGGTCCAGGGTAGCGGCGCAACAATCATTTGGCTAGGCCACCGAACTTAATATGCAGCCATTAAGTTAGGCCGACACACACAGGCATTTTGTTTCCTCCCTTAAAACCTTCTTACAATAATGAATGTGGAAGGTCCATTGGTGATTAGTTACCGGATCTGGCAAGGCTCAGTCCATGTACTACAGAGCTAGTGTTCTTGTCTATAAAAAAACAAATGCTTGATTGTTCTTGTGATATAACGCCAGCATTAAAGGGATAGACAATGAGAATTAGGTAGTCAGATGTTGGCCTTGGGAAATGCAAACATACAATGAGTATGAGAATGGAGAGTAGATTTCTTCACTTGGAACCGAACCACTGTCCTGCTGAAACTGTCACTAGTATAGCGTCCAATCGTCTAGGAAGACAGAATGCTAGCCATGAGAGAAAAGGGGAGCAGCTGCTTTAGGGGTCTTTTTCTCATCTTCAGGGAACTGGCCGCCTGGGCCAATGAGCTTTAGCTGCATGAATTGCTTCCGATTAAGGAATCCGATGCCCATTTTCACTGATCACCCTTCTTATCTCGGGGTCTCTAGCTTAGGCAGCTAGAGCAGAAGAATCACAAGATGGCCAACACAGATTTCTATATGTAGTCATCTTCTATGGGTTCTCCATTAACATCGCAGTAATGAATAAATATGGCAACAACTCGCTGGAACACTCCTTTCTTCATCTGCCTCAGCTCGGAGATTTCCTCACCAATGGTTTCCATACAGATGTCTGCTGAAAGCTGCCCTTTTCGTCTTGGTGCGTATATGGTGGCTGGAAGGAGAAAACGTGCACAATATATTCATTATCAGTACAGTGGTAGGCCAACTGCTTGCAAATACTACCTACTTGTCGATATAAAACAGAACCTGCCCTTAGGAGGCTGCAAGCTTGACCTCCGAAGAAAGAAAAACTAAAGCTAGTTTCCAAGCTGTAATACTCCCATCTGGTTATAGCTGTCATGTGACTGGCATGCACTGGATCAGGAAAGTATACGTTTGAATGTATTCCAGCCGAAGTTAACATTGCCACAAAACTAGAAGGTGGCTAACAAGATCATTCCCAGCTTCCAGCAAAAGGGGTCCGTTTGCTTTGTTATCAAACTGTATAGCAGAAAAAGGCACACTTATGATAGGTAAAAACACCTAATTACAGTTATCTGTGGCTGAAACTTCTGTGTGTGACTGTCCTAACTTTTTTTTTTAAATTCCTTCAAAAATCAAAACTTCGCAGACACGCATATGTGCACAAACACACACAGATTAATCTAGCAGTACATCGACCTAACTTCCTTAACCACTTTGCATTCCGGGTTTTTTTTCCCAGTTTAAGATTCCTGACAATTTTGTCATTTTAGCTGTCACTATTGATACATCAATAACTTTTTGATTACTCATGCCATCAAAGTCATACACACGTAGTTTTTTTCCTTTAGGACAATCTAGGCTTTCTTTGGGTAATATTTGTTATCAAGAATTATTTAAATTTTACGGGCATTTGATATGGAAAAAATTAGTGCAAGTGCAAAGAACACACATTTTTTTCATATTTCACCCTTCACAAATTTTACATAAGTGCCACATGTATAAAACATATCAAAATGTGTTACTTGTCTTTTCCCGGGTTAAATGGATACCTACATCTCCTATTGCATCACCAGCTGGGAATGTTGCGTACCATTATCGCCCGCTTGCGCTTTTGTAGCAATTGGATCCGATTGCTATGGCGCACAGTTTGGGGACCCCAGTGCTGAACAGATACATTGCCAGGCAACAGCACAGCAATGCATAAGTACAGTGTTGGGTCCTGGAGCCATCGCCCTATGGATCACGTGCGATCGCTACAGGCGGTAGCCTTACAGGTGTCCAGAAATATTAGGGTACATGTACACGCAGGACCGAAAGGGAGGGGGGGGGGGGTTACGCACGTGCACTCATGGGAGTGCTCGGTGGCCTTTTAACTGCAGGACGTGAAATTTCACGTCCTGGAATCTACAGGGGGGCCAATTAGGACGTGAAATTCATGTCCTGGAATCTTAAGTGGTTAAGGGCTGGTTCACACTTGTATTAAAACCGTATCCTTTGCTCAGTTTTTTCACCCGGGCCAAAACCAGAGCCATGGTGTTGAAAATAGTGGCTATCTTCACAAACTTCAAAACACGGATCTGTGTCATATGGTTTAAAAAACTGAATGGAGAGTCCGGATGTGCAACATTTTCATGGATCCCGGATACCCACAGGGGCAATGAAAGGCAATAGAAAAACGGTTCTACCTTTACACAAACAACTTTGGACACAGAAATGGATAAATTTCCAGCCCATTTATGTGTCCCCAGCCCTGACCGTGGGGGGGGGGGGGGGGGGGGGGGGGTGATATGTGTGTGTGTGTGTGTGTAGGGGAGCACAGAGCTGGAGGGGTTAGCCATTACCTACTTCCTTGCTTTCCACTGCTCGACGCCTCACTTCCTGCAATGCCGCCCACTGAAGTACAGAAGGCTGCATTGCAGGAAGTGATGCGGCAAGCGGTGGATCACAAGGAAGTAGGTAATAGCTTCCCCGCTTGCTTCCGATTTAAAATTCAGCAAAAATAGCTGGAAGGGGAGAGCAGATGGGAGGACCAAGGTGAAGGGGTCCTACCCCCTCCCCACCGCTGTGTTTACTGCTCCTGGCTGTGCTACCTCCTCCAGCTCGGCAGCCTCCCCCCCCCCCCCCCCCCCCCACACACACTCGGCCAGGGCTGGGGATGCGTTTTTACGGACTGGAAACGTATGCTGCAAATATAAATAAACAAACAACTTTTTGCTAAACGGTTCATTTTTTAAATTTTTTTTTTGAAAACTGATCCGTTTGAAACAGGATCCAATCTGCAACCTGAAAAGTGTGGACCGAGCCCTATTCAGAAGGTATGCAAGTAGGACTCTACGTCAGACAGGAAAAAGGCTAACATACAGCAAATGTAAGGATCAAAATTTCCAGTTCTATTGATAGGTTCTGATAATGATAATAACAATAAGTCACTATTGCATTTTAGCTTGGACACCTTTAAATCTGAGCTGTAGCCCGACTGGAATTGTACTTTGGATTCCAAAGTTTTCCACACAGCAAGTTTTCCTCACAGCAGAGTCTGTTAGCCATATAACCAATCACTTCCACCTATAATCTAAAGGTATACACTAACAATACAATTTTCTGAACAAACATTCACAAACGATTCTTTGCATGAACAATCAGAAATCATCATTTTAGAAAGGCAACTATTTTTATTAGCATTCAATATTTTCTAATAAAATATATGCTTACTTTTAACTGTCCTCTATTAAGAGCATCTTCAAGTATTATTACCCACCTGCTCATGTGACTGGGTTTTTGACTTTATTGAAAGGACATTTATGTTAAATCACATACAAAAATACACCACTGTTCAGAGTAAACTGAGGGTCCATTCATAAAGCTGTGAAAACATCATATTCCCATATTGGAAACTTACTTTTTTCATCATCCTCAAAGTCATATCTTGCATAGCTGTTTGGTTCAGCAGTTCTGAGTGACCGTAACCATGGAAAGTCTGTGATCATGGAGTATGGAGCACCATCTACGACACCTTGGAAAATAAGTACAGTATTACAAGTTTAGTAACAGGTTAAACTATAGCTAAAGAATGCCTTCTGAAATTAAATAAGGACTCCATATACACTGGAATATTAAACCACCTGAAGTCCCAACCTCAACTGCCACAGTTGTACAATTTCTTTCTTATGGCTCCCATCCATATGCAACAGTGTCAATGTCTAGTCAATTAAATAAGTCAGTCCCCTGTCACGGCAATGCAGTCTGAATCAGGCTTATACAGAAAACTTATACTCCAGCTAAGTTGTTCAGGAGGAGTGCGCAAAGTGTAGTTTCCTGCCTTCATGAGGGTGGGTGTACAAGTCAAAGAAGCTCTTTTAGATTTATTTGCTGAAATGAAGTGACTTTACTGCCATTTAGACAGGAGGGAAAAAAGAGCAGACTGATCCAGCAAGCAGATTGGATGAGGCATGAAGAAGATTACAGCAAAATCACCGATTTTCCATATTGCTCATTATGACATGGTTTATTGATCTATTGTTACTAGCATAAGAGAGAAACTGAAACCAAAACCTCCTCCTAAGCTCTTACTGTGACAAAGTGCAGAAGAAATTATCACACCACAGTGAGAGGCTGCTACACAGACGTCCATTTACATCCTAATCCTAACAAATGCAGTGACTCAATTACACAGCATGAAGAAAGATTTAAAGAGAATCTGTATTGTTAAAAATCGCACAAAAGTAAACATACCAGTGCGTTAGGGGACATCTATTACCCTCTGACACAATTTCGCCGCTCCTCGCCGTATTAAAAGTGGTTAAAAACAGTTTTAAAAAGTTTGTTTATAAACAAACAAAATGGCCACCAAAACAGGAAGTAGGTTGATGTACAGTATGTCCACACATAGAAAATACATCCATACACAAGCAGGCTGTATACAGCCTTCCTTTTGAATCTCAAGAGATCATTTGTGTGTTTCTTTCCCCCTGTTCTCATGCACTGAAGTTTCAGGCTGCTTGTTTCTTCCTGCAAACAGCTTTGCCCTTGTCTGTAATTCTTCAGTATGTGAAAGCCCAGCCAGCTCAGAGGACGATTTATCCAGCTTGTAAAAGATAAGAGAGAAGAGAGAAGCTGCTATAATCCTAAATAACACACAGGCAGTGTGCATAGAGGGGCCTGGAAGGGGGAGTTCATAGCAGAACCACAACACTGAAGAACTTGGCAGCCTTCCAGACACAGGCCGACAAGTCTGACAGGGGAAAGATGCATTGATTTATTACAGAGACAGTGATAGTATAAAGTGCTGCTGTAAGCCAGAACACATTAGAATAGCTTTTTGAACTAGTGATGTGATGTTGCTGAGAGGACATGAAAACTGATGAATGGAGGGCACAGATCATTTAAACTTTAAATTCACATATTTAAAACTATGCTTTAACCTCCTTAGCGGTATGGACGCATTATTGCGTCCATTACCGCCGGAGGACGCCGCTCAGGCCCCGCTGGGCCGATTTTCTTAATTTTTTTTTTTTAAACACGCAGCAAGCACTTTGCTTGCTGCGTGTTGTATACGATTGCCGCCGCTATCCGCCGCGTAAGGGCTTCCCCCCCCCTCCCGAGACCCCTGCGCAGCCTGGCCAATCAGGGCCAGGCAGCGCTGAGGGGTGGATCGGGACTCCCGATGACATCACAACGTCGATGACGTCATCACGACCGTCGCCATGGCGACAGGGGAATTCCTAAAGGAAATCCCGTTCAAGAACGGGATTTCCTTATGGCTAACAGCGCCGGCAGCGATCGGAGGGGTGGGAGGGATTCGGAAGGGAGGGGGGCATTATGTAGCTAGCGCTAGGCTAGCTACATGATTGAAAAAAATATATATAAAAAAAACAGCGCTGCGCTGCCCCCGGCGATCTTTAAT